>NW_024884253.1:32134637-32139650 GCF_019232065.1 Centrocercus urophasianus
CAGGAGAGCCTTACATGTCTCAGATTGCTGCTAATAATTTTGCAGTGGAGCAGCCTTTAACTCCACTCAGACCCATTTTATATTATTACCCCAACCTTGACTCAGTCATAGTGCTTCACATCCCAGGACTGAGGGAATGACAGCTACCCTCTTATACCATATTGCAGGTTCACAGAAGCAGAGTGATTGAGGTTGCTGAGTACAGCAAGACAGCTGACCGTGTGTTGTCCCTACTATTGGTTTCACCTATAAATCTCAGCAGTACAAGGAAATGAAAAAGCAACAAGCAAGGAAACAGAGTAAAATTACAGCTTTGTAGCTCAGCTTTATTTGAGAATTAGAACAAAAATGTAATCTAAGATATGCGTGCTTTTTTTAATTTATTTGGAGCAGCATGCACAAGCAGTACTACGATAAGCCAGTAAGAGAGAAACTCAAATTAAAAAAGAGCATGATGTACATTTGTACATATTCTGTGCAACCAAAGGTATCTGTAATTCAGCATAGTGTGAATTAAAAGGAGTTTGCCCAAAATGCATAAATATTTTTATTCCTCATGAAGAAAACTGCAATTCAGCACATACCACAGCTTATATATTGTATGCTCCAGGCATTTAAGTCTACAAGGTCAATGATTCAGCTACACTGTCAAAAATCTCCCTTGTGACAAGTCACCTTGTTCCCAGATGGTTATGAAACGAGATCATTGACACTGTCAGGAATCTGCTGGTTTTTTTCCTTTCTCTCAGTGTTTAGTCAAGTTAGCACAGAAGAGTGTGAGAATGACAGCTATGGTGACTGTATTCCATTGTGAATTCACGAAAAGGTTCAGCTTAAGCAGAACTGGCACCAACCTCCCCACTCTGTCTCATCAAACCCATCAGCTCTGGCCTACGGTGACCTCCTCCAGCAGAAAGCTCTTTTTAAACCCAATTTAAGCAACAGTTTCTATAGTGGCAAAGGCTTGCAAAGCAAGCAGCTCTGCTACATGGCTTGCTGGTTCAAGATCACACATCCTTACCATATAGTTGTCTCATCAGTAGATAGATTGAAGCTGCTGGTCATTACGTATCCAATCTTGAATTAACTGACTTTCCCGTCCCTAAAGACTGTTCTGACCATCTACTACAGCATGCTTTTTAGAACAACTCATGAAGCTATTCCCAACAAGATGTTCAAGTATTTATATAAGTAGATACATAATTCAAAAAATCAATTACAACACTGCAAATAACAGGAAGAAATCCAGCAGGATTGCCTAAAGCACTAAAACTATCCTATGAAGACTACTGAATCCAAGACACCCTTCTCATTCACCAGTCACAGAGAAGTTTCCTTGGGACTGATGTTAGTCACCCTGCATTTCCCTTAGAAGAGTTCCAGTAGAAGCTTAAGGATATTTGTTTTACAAGGCTTCAGTTAAGAGGATGTAAAAGGTTGATTAAGAGGAACTTTGTACTTCAACTAGGGACACTGAGTTTTTCTTTTAGAAGCAAAGTAAAAAACAATCAGCTCAAAAATATTCTCTTATTCTGCACATCCATGCAATTTTAATTCCCAATGACTAACTGTCAACTTATAGGAGAAATCTGTAAGGAGAGATTTTCATTTCTATTGAATATATGCCAGGGTATGATGCCCCCGTGACTTTCTCTGTCGTTATGTCATTTCTCTAGGCCTACCTGAAAGCAGCTGTCATTTCAATTTGACAGCCCAACACATACACAGGGAGAAGCAACAACAAGGGTTACAGATGAAAACACCTATTTTGACACAACTACTATGAAAATAAATGTATGAGATCTGATGTCTGGGAATGGGCATTTGAGGTACATAACTTGGTAAGCTGAAGTTTTGGGTATGCAACAAAAGAAATGAGAAAGGAAGAGCATTAAGCCTACCTGCAGTCATCTGCCATGACAACTTCTTCCATAACTATGCTGCAGACATTGTTGGGTTTCTCTACTGCAGACAACATCCAGCCAGTTTTTATTATTTTCTAACAATAAAATTCCACCAACATCACTTATATACAAACTCCTACTAATTTTGGAAGAGAAGTTTGGAAATTACCAGTTTAAATTTGCATTAAAGCAACGGTGTGATCTATGAAAAGTTCATTAAGAAAATGCATTACGCTAGTGAAGTGAATGTGATAATTAAACTTCTCAACAGTCTTTGCATATTTAGATATGAACATTATTAATGATGTCATAGCTATGGTAAATACCAGAAATACATTCCCAAGCCTTACGCTAATTTGTTAATATTATAAAACTGCATTTCCATGTGCAAGCATTTATAGATAATTAAGTAGCTTATAGAAAACCAAATGGACATACTGATTTTGAAACACAGATACATCTGATACATAACTGTCAGAATTGGATGGAAACATGTAAAATACAGTGGCTAAATATTGGTTAAAAGTCCTTTTCCAAATCAAAAGAACAGTCTCACCTGGTAACATTCCATGCCTTCCATTTCAGCTTTCTAGACACCTGGCTAGCTACAGTGGAATGGAGATTTGTAGTATCATCCCACAGTGTTCTCCACAGCCTCACCTAAACTCAAAGCAAATAGCACACCTTGGACAACTCTTCCTCATTTGGGTTCCTATCATTCACTGTAGGCAACAAAGGGTTTCCTAAGAACTCTCACATACAGCAATGCAGTTCTTCTGACAAGCACTCAGTCTGTGATAATATCTAGCTATCTGGGAGCTTGTTCTCTTTTCTAGATGCTCTGAACTGATGGAACAGCTTAGCAGATGAATTCTTTACCACATTTAAAGCCAAAACCTACTTCATCATGTTCTATCAAAGATGATACGATTACAGAAGTACCAGCACATCAGTGACCTCTGAACATTTCCTCCCTTACCTTTTTCTGCTACTCAACATTTCTGCATATTCTTGAACTTCAGTTATAGTACCATTTATTTTGCTAAAAGCCTACATGCAAATAATTATACAGTCTAAACCTGTACTAAGAAATGCTGTAGTGTTAGACTGCGAAAAAACAGTTGTTTCCAACCCATGGCAGGAACTGGATACCACTCCAGTATTACCAATATTCCTTAATTCACAATGTCAAGGTCCATAGATCATGTAAAAATCCAACTAAAGAAACCCAAAAACCCTGTTCAGAGACTGCATAAATATATTAAATGATTAAATTAACATTAAAATGCCTACCATATGCTGGGCTGCATCAAAAGGGGAACGGTCAGCAGGGTTGGAGAGGTGATCCTGCCCCTGTGCTGAACACCACACAGCAGCTCAGCACCATGGCACCGTTCCCCTTACTCCTCCCTCAAGTGAGAAGATGAGGGAGAGAAATGGAAACAAAACAGAACTCATGGGCCAAAATAAAAACTAAGACAGAAAAGGGACATAGGATCAAAAATGCACTGATATGTACATATTCACAGCATAAACACCCTCCAGCCACCAACCAACATCCTACTACTGTGAGGCACTGCAATGCCTCTGCATTATGTCATGTGGTACAATGTCACCCCCGGTCTCAATCAAGCAGCCCAGCTCCAGGTGTGCACTATCACCCAGCAACATCCAAACAGCAGGGTGCTCTCAGTTCCAAACACCATTTCTGTTGAAACCAGGACCTGCCCTATGATTTTCACTGTAAAAGGATAAAACAAATGCATAGGAAACAATGCAACCATTATTTGACAAAGCTTCAGAAAAAGCTGTAAGATGTTAATTTCCCAGATATCTGAGTGGTATAACAGCAGTATGCTGGTCTGTCCTCAGTGTTTCATGTCAAGTTCCTACAACAGTCCTCGGTGTCGTTCCAATGCATTTTTTCCTCGGTTTTGGAGATTTTCTTTTCTATGTCATAAGACTGACAATGAAAAACTGCTTAAGAAATGAATGATTGCCAGCACTAGAGATGATTATTGCAATCTCAGAAAAACTTGGGTTTTTTTCCCCAATTTTTTTCTCACATGCTAAAATTATGAGGCAAAGCAATCACATATAGAAATATTAAGAATAGAAACTAGACCTCTGCTTAAAATTAACCATGGAATTACAGAATGGTCTGCATTGGAAGGGACCTTTAAACCCAGCCAGTCCCATCCCCCTGCTTTGTCTGGTTGCTACCCACCAGATTATGCTGCCCAGGGCTCCATCCAGCCTGGTCTTAGACTCCTCCAGGAATGGAGCATCACATCTTCTTTAGGCAGTCTGTACCAGTGCCTCACTATCCTGTCTGTAAAAAATTTTCACCTAATTATCTAGTCTAAATCTCCCCTTTTAATTTAAAACCATTCCCTTATCCTATCACTATTAAGACAGTGTAAAAAGCCAGTCTCTTATTTATAAACTCCCTTTAAATACTGGAAGGCTGCAGTGATGTCTCCCTAGATCCCTCTCCAGAAGGAACAAGCCTCACTCTCTCAACCTGTCTTCATAAGAGAGGTGCTGTAGCCCTCCAGACCCACCCCAACAGTTCCCTATCTTTCTCCTGCTGGGGGTCCCAGCACAGAATGCCAGTAAGTTTTGCTTTGATTTATATGCAGATATAGACCTAGACTATACACTAGGAAGAAATTCCTTACTTTGAGGGTGTGAGACACTGGAACAGGTTGCCCAGTAAGGTTGTGATTGTTCCCTCCCTGGAAGCAATCAAGGCAAGGCTGGCTGGGGCTTTGAGCAGCCTGATATAGTGAGGGGTGTCCCTGCCTATAGCAGGGGGTTGGAACTAGATCATCATAAAAGTCCCTTCCAACCCAAACCATTCTATTATTCTATGAATTCCTTATTTACTAAGTATTCCACACTTCAAACCAATATGCATCCAATTTAGGGATAAGGATGGTGTGAGCAACCAAGTCAAACGCCTTGCGTATATTATATATAGTTGTTTTCACTTCCTTTTCTGTTAAAACTGTTTTTATCTCTGCACATTAGTTTTACTTTTATAGTGGTTTGATCAATCCCTGTCACGGAGTTGATCAGACCAATCTATGTCCGTGACAGGGGCGGC
>NW_024884253.1:32139660-32412743 GCF_019232065.1 Centrocercus urophasianus
GAAATCCAAAAACAAAAAACAGAAACAGAAAACATAGAACCATGACAATCCCCCTGGTGGACAGTTTTTGCTAAGCTGCCTGTGGGTTTAAAGCACAGCAGAGTCACAGATCAGGAATATCATATTCAGTTGTGATCTTGTTTTTCCTGCACTGCTGCTCCCTGGCTGCCTGTATAGTTAGACTATTGATATAGTCTTGAGAAAAGAGATTAACACATACTACATCATCCAATAGCAGCCTGAAACACACATTGTGGCTTGGTCTACCCACAAAACTTCTAATTTTCTCTCACTAAAGGTGAAGGAATAATTTGTGAGTGAACTTTGCCCATTATAGAGCACTTCTGTGACAAGTGCTAGGAAGATTCATAGCTCTATTCATTCTCTCACTTCCTTCCCACATAGCTTTCTTGACACAAAAGTATATTGACATCTGCCTACTAATCACAAGAACTTTACTAACTGGTGTAAGTGCTACCACGTAGTCTTAATCTACATATATCTGAGTTTATGCTCATAAATCTGCAAAGTTAGAGGGAAGATAATTTAAAAGGGAAGTAAATGATACAGTATATGCCAAATAGCCAGGTTTAGTAGATACTATCTGTGTATTAATACCCTGTTTATGTGAGTCTGTAAAACTTTGCCTCATTACCACAACAAAACATCTTGAACCAAAACTGAACCATATTCTTCAGGTCAGTATCATAAACTCTGGACCACTTGAGTTCAAATAAAACAGTGGAAGTGTGATAGGAATGTCAATTCAAAGCCTAGACAGCACACAAGGACAGGCTAAGCTACTACTCAGACAGAAGTGATAAGTGTGCGGGAGGGATGTCATTGTCCAGTGGTCTGGAAAGATCAATTTTTTTGTGTGAATTTCACTCACTTTAGAATGACATTTATATCATAGCCAGACACTAGCTCAGGATATCAGAGGACCTCTAATTAAGCATAGAGCCTGATTCTTCTACCTCACTCATCTCTTATGCTAAGTTGTTCCACCAGTGAATTTCTGGATCTTCCTGAAGAACAGCTGACGCACGATGCTGGTATTAGATATCTTTATCAATACCTGAAGCTGAGGCAGGATCCTTCAATAACAGACATAAAGGCCACTTCTCTTAAACAACTAGCAGGCTGCATTTTGCATTAGCATTTAATATAATAATGTGATATGTTGTTAACATTTACTTATACAATAACATTTATATACATTGTTCATGCAGATGCTTTTGTAGGTATGCACACACCTTGCTTCCCATTACAAATGGAACAGGTGAACAGATAAGTTAACAAAACAAAAATTGTCAGTGCACCTTAGAAATGAGTACAGTTTCTCAGCTTACGTTTTGTAAACACAAATAAATGTTAAGCTTACTGCTTTTAAAATGTCCTAACTTAGTGCCCCTGTATCAGTTATTACCAGCAGTCCAACTGCCTTGCTTCTTTATCATTGGAGAGGATTTCTCTTCATTTGAAAGCTCCATCCAAAAAAAAAAAAAAAAAAAAAAAAAAAGTCTGCACAAGAAATTAATTAGCTGAGGGAAGGAAATGGGATTCAAAGTGTTCTTCTGAAAGGGAAACAACGTCAAGAAAACATGAATTATGTTCCTTACTCTTATCTCCCACAAAACTCCTTTATTTTAAAATTTGTTGATACAGTTGCTAGTGCAATGAGTATTGATCCTCTTCAGGATCTACAATTCAAATAATACTGCAAGTACAGAGAAGAAGGTAAGATGTAACAATAATAAATTCCACAAAGATTTGAAAGTTGCGTTAAGAAACTTGCTGAAAAAACAAGTTGTCCAGGGTCAGAACTATTCCCAGTATAACTGCAGCTAGACTCACTGTTCTGTTTTCCACCTTACTCCTTCAAAACTCCCTTCCTACTGCCATCTTACAGATTTTAGCCAGAATGTGATTGCTACCCAAATCAGTTGATCTATGGTATTGATGGTGTATCTGTGCAACACTGAATTATCAAGTGTTATCACTGTAGTTGCACCTGTGATAATAAGTTTGTACTGCTCAATAACAAAACAGCGGTATTTTGTTATTGATGTTATTGAATTGACATTGAATTTAACAGCAAAAAGTTAGTAAGTCAAGTTAATAAGTGTATGCAGAGAACAGTCAACTAGATAAACTAGGCCCTGAGAAGACTTCACTATTTAAAAGGAAGCTACAAGAAAGAAATGGAAAGATTCTTCAGTGGAGTCTGTCACAATAAGACAAGAGGATATGGTTTCAAACTAAAAGAGGGGTGATTTAGATTGAATATATTATATTATAAATATAAATATATATATAAAATATTATATATTTTAAAAAAAAAAAAAACAATAAGGGTAGTGAAACACTAGAACAGGTTGCCCATAGATGTAAGTGAATACCCCTCCTTGGAGACATTCAAGGTTAGGCCAGACAGGGCTCTGAGCATACTGATCTAGCTGTAGGCGTCCCTGTTCATTGCAGGGGAGTGGATTAAATGACCCTTAGAGGTCTCTCCCCACTAAAAAGCTTATGATTCTATGAATCTGCCTTCTCTTCAGAGTTTTGCATAGAATCACAGGAAAATTCAGACTGAAAGGGATTTCAAGAGGTTTCTAACTCAATCCTCTTCTTGAAAGAGACATAGCTATGAGATCAGACTAGACTGCTTGGGACTGCAATCCAGATCTAGAAGGATGAGGAACAGGTGAGAAAAAGCATGACTAAGAGTGGGAGGGGATTCAATGGGAGGAAAGCGGTAGTGATTGTATTGAAGAGAAAAATAATCACAGGAAGGTGAAAGTTCTAGAGCAAACTGGAAAAGGCAGCTAGGCTAAGAAGTAAGCAAGTTAAAAAGAGCCTGCAGAAGAATTGCTGCAAAGAGGAAGGAAGAAGGAAAAGAGGAAGATGCAGTTATCTCTTACTATGAGACCTGGAAACTAACAGACAGGTAGAGTGAAGGAATAAATTGACAAAGGATGGAAAAACATAACAGCATTCACCTCACTACAAAGTAAGCTTGAATTCATCTCCACAAAGTGCTGGTCATACCATCTTGCCTTGGGAAAGTCCCTCCTGTCTCACCTTCTGTATAGCTCTCACTGAGAGAGTTGGATTGTTGGCAACTGGTGCAGAAAGCTTCCATATGCTTCACCTGGGTTGCTGAAACAGTACCTCATGACATCTCCCAAACCACAAAGAAGATAATAGTATACTATACCGACTGCTGGTTACTGTATTTCATATTACCCCCAAAACTATATGTAAAAATACACATGCTTACTTGATTGATCATATAGGGTTTTACTAAGTCATGCTAAGTTCCTTTACATTCCTTTACACCTTGTTTCAAGGCCAAATACATTCTAACAGCTGTAAGTAAGGTTTTAGTGCTTATACAGGAGTCATAAGGAGTCATAAAGTAAGCATGGAAGTACTTCTTCCTTATTTTTAACCTATATTTTATTGTGCTAAACACCAACTGAAACAATCCCACTATCATGCACAGTTTAAAGCTGCACAAGCAAGTAAGCTACCAGAGGTAGAATCATAGATTCACAAGGTTGGAAACGACCTATAAGATCATCCAGTCCAACCGTCTCCTCATCACCATTGCCACCACTAGCACTAAACCATTTCACACAGCACGTCGTCCAGACGCCTCTTGAACACTGCCAGGGATGGAGACTCCACCACCTCCCTGGGCAGCCATTGCAGTGCCTGACCACTCTCTGACAGAAAAAGTTCTTCCTTATGCCTAACCTAAACCTCCTCTGATACAACTTGTGGCCATCACCCCATGTCCTGCTCATTGCCTGGGAGAAGAGGCCAAACCCCTCTTCACCACAGCCTCCCTTCAGGAGGTTGTACAGTGCAATGAGGTCTCCCCTGAGCCTCTTCTTCTCCACACTGAACAATCCCAGCTCCCTCAGCCGCTCCTCATAAGGTTTGTGCTCCAGACCCCTCACCAGTTTCGTTGCCCTTCTCTGGACACACCCCAGGACCTCAACATCTTTCCTGTAGTGAGGAGCCCAAAACTGAACACAGTACTCAAGGTGTGGCCTCACCTCGAGTAGAGGGGCTGAGTAGAGAGGGATGATCACCTCCCTGCTCCTGCTGGCCATACTGTTTCTAATGCAGGCCAGGATGCCGTTGGCCCTCTTGGCCACCTGGGCACACTGCCTGCTCATGTTCAGCTGAGCATCAACCAACACCCCCAGGTCCTTCTCTTCTTCACACTCATCCAGCCGCTCATCCCCAAGCCTGTAACGCTGCATGGGGTTGTTGTGCCCAAAGTGCAGGACCCGGCACTTGTCCTTGTTGAACCTCACCCCATTCACCTCAGCCCAGTGATCCAACATGTCTAAATCCCTCTGAAGGGCTGCCCTACCCTCAGGCAGATCGACACCACCTCCCAGCTTGGTGTCATCTGCAAACTTGCTGAGGGTGCATTCAATGCCCTCATCTAGGTCATCAATAAAGATACTAAACAAGATGGGCCCCAGTACTGACCCCTGGGGGACACCACTTGAAACGAGTCACCAGCTGGACTTCATTCACCACGACCCGCTGGGCACGGCCCTGTAGCCAGTTCCTTACCCAAAGAAGTGTATATCTGTTCAGACCACGGGCAGCCAGTTTCCCCAGAAGAAGCCTGTGAGGGACCATGTCAAAGGCTTTGCTGAAGTCTAGGCAGACTACATCAACAGCCCTTCCCTCATCTATCAGACTGGTCACCCAGTCATAGAAAGAGATGAGGTTGGTCAAACACAACCTGCCTTTCACGAACCTGTGCTGGCTGGGCCTGATCCCCTGGACACCACGCACATGCCATGCAATCTCATCCAAGATCATTTGCTCCATAACTTTCCCTGGTACTGAGGTCAGGCTAACAGGACTATAGTTCCCCAGATCCTCCTTACAGACCTTCTTGAAGATGGGAGTCACATCAGCAAGCCTCCAATCCTCTGGGACCTCACCAGTTAACAAGGAGCGCTGATAGATGGCCAAAAGGGGCTTGGCAATCATCTCCACCAGCTCCCTCAGGACCTGAGGCTGTAGCCCATCCAGTCTCATGGACTCGTGACAGTCCAGGCGGAGGAGAAGCTCTCTGATTGTCTCCACCGGAATCGCTGGGGGCATTTTCTGAGCAGCATCCCAGACTTCCAGATCAGAGCATAAAAAGCCTGGCTATTAAAGGCAGATGTAAAGAAGGCATTGAGGACCTCAGCCCTCTCCTTGTCCTCAGAGACCACATTCCTTGCTGCATCACGTATAGGATGAGGTACTTTATTTTTGTCACTAGATGGCAGAAGACAGAAGTAAATTCTTCTATGTCATGGTAGCCTTCTTAATGAATGAATTTTTAAAAAAATGCCAGTAGTTTCATAACTGGATAGTAAAATCAAAGTGAAAGATACAGCAAAGACTCTGAAATTAAGTAGAATAGATTTTAATGTTTTTAAAATGAAGATTTTCCTTGGAGAATCACTGTGTTTGAATAGACCAGTATATTTTCAGTAATTATTTAGAGATCAGCTTGGTGGAACAGATTTTATGCATTTCAAACCCCAGAAAAGTTTTTCCAGCTTTCATTAGAAGACCCCAGTGTATTTAGGAACTAATTACTCAGAAGGAAGTTGTGAAATATCAAACCTCAGTGTTTGTTAGAATGAGAAGTCAAGATGAAATCTAAGAGTACTCTACACCAAGGATGCTCCTTTCTTCTGCTGAAGTGCTGCTAGGCACAACTGAAGGACCAGAGGGACCAAGATCCTGCTTAGCACTTCAAACAGGTTCATATCACCCCCTTCCCCCTGCGTTCTAAATCATTATAGTCATAAACTGTGGCTTAAACCTACATTAGTTTTGGACCAAAACCATGTAAGCACTTCCTTCAGTGTTACTAGTGCAAAGGGGCTTCTTAACACATCTGTTGCAAATACCTTCATTATTTCTCATACAGTATCATGCTTAGTGAGAGAGCTAGAATTACTTCCCACAGAATTGACAGGTTCTCTGGTCTGGAGGCAGGTCTGCTTTTCCCATAGAGCAGCTTTTGGTTTTAGCACTGGACTTGCAAATTAGGCTGTGTCTCCTCCAGCTCTACAAGCCTGTGAGACTAAAGTCCTGCAGAAAAACTGAAGTATCAGGTAATAAAGAGTGCAGAACCTTAAATTATGGTTTTATTCACAAATACATGTTTATCTTGGTAGGATTGCCTTTATTTTCAGATCTTCCAATGGTGTTGCTGTCACTAGCAATCAAGTCTTAGGAGAAGCAGGAGAGTTACTTATTCACTGGTTTAGTGTGAAGGAGAAAATAAAGAGGGAACATGTCTTTTTTTTTTTTACTGAGAATCATTTGATTCAGAATGCCATTTCAGTGTTCAAAGTAATTAGCTCTTGATCAAGTGCCAAAAGGAGGCATGGAAGTTTGATCTGCAATTACCTACTTCATTCCACAAATGATTTGCACCAGCTAGAAAAAACAGGATATGTCTTTGCAGCTACTTGGGGCTCCACTACAGAAACAGCACAGTAAGTTCTAGATATATTGTCCTTCCAGTTTCTTGTTTTTTAAAGTTTTGTCACTGAATTATTGAAGTATTTCAGGACTCCAAAAGATACCCTTACTTTCCATTCACTAAGTGATTTGTCCAACTGTTTCATTGTAAGAAACACTTCTTAGAGTTATTAGCTACATCCACCACATGGGGCAGTTGTTAAGACAATACAGACCCACTAGAACTGGCTGGCACAAGCAACCAGGTCCAGTCAAAAATACCTCTACTCTCTCCCAACAGTATAGTAAGTTCGTGGCATTTGATTCAGAATGCCATTTCTTGTTTTGTTTTGTTTTTTGTCCTTTACCATCTTTTGCTTTCATGTTGATATTTGACACATAGTGGGTGATCAGTTCACCTTCCTAGTGATAACAGCAACTAGTCTGTTTGATGCTTTCCACTAAACCACCTCATCTGATGTTCCATTTCACATTTAGCATTAATCCTGTAAGATGCAGGATACTTTTCTAAGGTGTTCTAAAATATTTACCTACAGACAGAAAAATCAGGTCATACTGAACTTAAGCCAAAGGACCCTTTGTAATTTATTGCAATAATCATTACTCTTTCACTTACTGCAAAGGAGGAATTTGTTTCGTAAGTATGTGTTTTCCAGTGGAGATTTTATATTTACTTCCAAATCACAGATGAAAGTACTAAAACTTAATACTTCCATTATTATATAATAACATTGCTACATATGCTGTCTGTAATGCAATGGAAAGACCAGCAAGGTCCTAGACTTCAGCAAGCGAGGATTTGCTCACATACAGCAGCCAAAGGCACAGAAAAGAAGAAAAGAAGAAGTTGCTTACCTTCAGAATGCTTCAGCTATTCAAAGATGCCCAGCAAGATACATTTGTCTCCACTGCCAACCCTTAAATGAGCACCGAGAAGGGGTGGATCCTGGCTCCACCCCTTTCAGTCACTCAGGTACATCGTGTGCACCTCAGCTCCCCTGGGTTGACCCTGCCTTCCCACCAGGTGCGCAATTAGTGCTTCAAGCCATGACTTGTAGCATTTCCTGCTATACCCAGTAATCACTACTTTCTATGTTTATCTCTCAGATGGTTCTTCAGTTGTGCATTCACACTTTATTAATATTGTATAGAGTTATTTCTGGTTTGTGCTCAACAGAACATCATGGTATATGAAATCACGTCCTACACTTCCTGAGAATGTGAATATATTTCACCTGCATGGCTATCTTTAACAAGCCAGCTCAAAGAGGAATAGCTTATACTTTGTAAACCAATGTCAAGCATACTCAATTTCAATTTTCTGAGGTAGCTTTTTGTACAAACCACACCACCTAGAACTGCTTCCACTTCAATCCTCAGACTTTATTTCTAATTGCACCTTGAATAAACACTTTCTCTGATTCCCTAGAAATTGCCTCGGGCCAAAAACTTTATGCTTACCTGCAGCAGCCATCTCCACTCCATAATATGGAACTGTATTTGATTATTCCAGAAACTTCTCAGAAATCCAGTCTTTTCTTATACTTACAAGGAACCAAGACACAGTTTTTCTTGTGATATGAGGATATAATGTTGCTTCTTTCCAGGCACATAACAGATTCTCCTAGTGAACACTTCTGCTATTCCTGCATTGTTACTAATGATTTCTTTGTCAAGCAGTGGCTTTTTGCCACTGCTAGGATTTACACCATACCCAGTGTATTTAAATCTCTTTTGTTCCTACGTCTGCTAGCCGTGAATTTCTCTCTGATGCCTCAATGTCCCATCATAATTCATAATTTATGAAGTGTAGAAAATGTTATATATTTATGCTTTTTTATTATTATATATTGCCTTTTTGTTGTTTAATAGCCGTTATCTATCTCACTGCTGAACTAGAATGGGCTTTAAGCCAGAGCTGTCTTACCTCCTGGGAAACAGAAACTGTTGCACCGTGCCTTCAGTCCACTAGATAACCTCTTCTCAAAGAACATTTAATTTAATACAGTTCTTATTTCCATTTATTAGAGCGGTGTTTAGGAATTAACTTGTCTTTCTGACACAGTCTATTGCAACCCCCAACTAGCACTCTTCCTGGGCTTTGTTAAGATGTCGATCTATAAGCATTCAAGATCTCACAGTTCTACCTTAATCAACTTTCAGACAAGCAACACTGCATTTAATGTGAAAGACCTTACCCTTGTATGCTTTTCAGTCTCTCTGTCCTTCATACATCAATTAAAAGCAGTTCCTCTACTATGGAGTAACTTTTTAAGGTGTTACAGAGGAGGATTACTACATAGAGATGTCACTGTATTTCTGTATTTCTGGCAGGTTACTGACAATACTTACAGAATGTGTAACTGCCTCCAAATCACCCAATGTCATTTTGAATACCAAAGACACATGGAATGAGAGGAAACATCATGGCACTTCTCATGCTCTAGAGGATAAGAAAATATTCCAACAGCAGAATGGTACAACTTAGGATAGCTGGATGGCAGCTTTCTCTTAAGTGCTGACCTTCACAGCTGTTAGAGGATGCTCTAGATAGTCTGAATCCTTGGGTTTAATCCAGGGAGAACTGTCTCTGAGCTGAGAGATTTTCACTATGGAAACTGTTTCCATGGTGCACGGAAAGTCTAATTCTGGCTATCAGATATATCAGCCAATTTGACAAAATTTAACCAAAGAACATGCAGGTATATTTTCCATTTTCCCAGAAACAGCAGTATTCTGATTGCATTCGCTTTTTTTTTTGTCCCTGGCAATAAACTGTATCAGAGAAAGAAAAATGAAATTCTGCCAGAACACTTATATAACAACCAAGACATTACTTGGACAAATGACCCACATCCACATGGATCTTCACAGCTTTGCACTGAGAGAGGGCAGCAAACAGTATCTCATTCTTGGGAAAAGATTCCATAGCCTTGGTGTTTTACAGTAAGGAGAGCTTTCACTCCAGGGAGCCTGGTTTCAAAAATGTTCATAGTTTGTATGGTCCTGTTGTGGGCAGGAAAGCAAGACACCACTGTGCTGGAGAAACACAATTGCCTTTTAAAGTTTAGCAAGGTAGCTGAACTCATATTTGAGTAATTGAACTCATAATTGATTCTGAATGGAGTTTTTTCAACTTCTTTACTAAGCTCCACATATGCCGTGTTGAATTGTTATTGTAAGACATTATCCAACTTGCACAATTACACAGAGAGTGAAGGATGGTATGTGAAAAAAACGCTTGTTGTGAAACAGCAGAGAAAGGCATGTCTTACAGAACTATCAAGAAACCAACTACTGACACTACTCAGAAAAGTGAAAGAGGGTGAAGGCATCTTCTACTCTGCTGAACTACTATTGCTCACTGTTTTCATTTGGTTGTGTCTGTGGACAGTAACATAACAGCTGGAAGTGTTTTAAATGGTGGTTTTTCAGGTGTTTTCAACTGTGAGACTATGAGCATGTTCACTGCTTCACCTACCAAGATGGAGAAGATAAATATCAAATTCACACCAGGGAGCAGCAAAGGCTCCCTGCAAACCACAGCTGGATGCGATGGGATCCACCAGGGCCTCAGACTAGGGCCTAGCAGTCTGTCCCACCCCACCACCCCAGCCAGGAGCTGGGCAGCTAGGGAACATGAGAGCAGCCCCAGCCCTGGGATACAGAATCACAGAATTGTAGGGGCTGGAAGGGACCTCTAGAGATCATCATGTCCAACCCTCCTGCAAAGAAGGCTTTCTACAGTAGGCTGTACAGGTAGGCATCCAGGCGGGTCTTGAATGTCTCCAGAGAAGGAGAATCCACAGCCTCCCTGGGCAGCCTGCTCCAGTGCTCTGTCACCCTTACTGTGAAGAAGTTCCTTTGCATGTTGGTGCAGAACTTCCTATGCTCCAGTTTACGGCCGTGTCCCCTTGTCCCGTCCCCACAGACTGCTGAAAAGAGGTTGGCCATGTCCCTTTGACTCCCACACTTAAGATATTTATAAACATTAATAAAATCGTCTCTCAGTCTCAGGCTGAGTGCATTAAATGTAAGCCAGGCAGTCCTCTTCCTTTACTTCTGTTCCCAGTTCTGACATATTTTGCCCAATCTAGACTTTATTCCCTGCCTCTTTAACACTTCAGAACTAGAATGACAGGATCCTGCAATACCAGTGCTTTTCACTATTCATATTTTTCAGTCTTTTCAATGTTTTTCAGTACCCAAGTTGCGTAAAGCTCTGAAGCATGTGGTACCTAATTATATACACTTTCAAGTAATCGAGGCATCCAAATTTGAGGAAGGGCAGTCCAAGTATCATTCTAAGCACAGATGGTAAATTGACCTGATAATTACCAGGCAATGTTAAGGGTGAGAAAGGAGGAGGAGGAAAGATACTTTTCATGCCAGTACAGCTGAGAGATTAATTAACATTAGTTAACTGACAACAATTAGTTTCTGTTTCACCTCTACTCAGGATGGTATTTTATGTAATGTTTCTTTTCGTCTTAAAAATTCAATTGATGATATAATGATAGTCCACTGCAGAACTTCTGCAGCTGTGAGTTGTTTGGGAAGTCTCACGCCACACTACTTCACTGAACAACTTCTTTCAAAAGAAAAGACCTTTTCCTTCTAAATATTTTCATGTGCGCATATGGTATACAGTATTTTACATAAATAAAAACCCAGTTCCTGTCATCTTTTTGTGCACAGTAGCTGCTATCAAACATTTATAAGCATTGTTCACACATTCAGAAGTCACTTAGATTTATTAGTGTTTCAAAATAAACATGGTCATTGTTCTTTGTTTCTTCTTAACATTAGAAGAAATCATTAGTGGGTATCCAATAAATGCAAATATTGTGTGTATGTTCAAACTAGATACTGAACATGATCTTTTCTTGTGAATACTGTTCTCCCTTTGGAATAAAATAACTGAAATTGTATCTATGCCTGAATGTGGTTAGACAAATTTAGGACTCTTAGAATTCATATGTTTGCCTTCTAGATTAAAAATACAATCTAATAGAAACTTACTAATGGCAAACACTCCAGTGGTAACTGCTAGGAGACCCAAATTCTAGGCTTACAGTTGTCAAAGACATGCTCTTTCATCTGGGGCAAATCATTCGGCTTCTCCATACCCTAGCATTCCCAACTGCAAAACACATCCAGTCTTACAGGAAGATAGAGAAAGTTAATATTTTTAATGACTGCAAGGTACAGAAATTGGAGGACTCTGCAATAAATGTTCAGCATATTAGTAGACATAAGTCATTTGTATAGAAAGTAAATGCACACAATTCGTATAGGAAGTGCAAGATTTTTTTAAAATT
This sequence comes from Centrocercus urophasianus, assembly GCF_019232065.1. Classification (NCBI taxonomy): domain Eukaryota; kingdom Metazoa; phylum Chordata; class Aves; order Galliformes; family Phasianidae; genus Centrocercus; species Centrocercus urophasianus. The sequence goes on from NW_024884253.1 coordinate 32,151,507, forward strand.
CCTTTATTCCAAGTTTAAAATTTTCATCAAGAGACAAATACTGGAGAATCTGCTTGCCTACAGGAAAGGCTGATTTTTCACTCAAATAAAAATCCCTTAGTTTCAGATGTAGGAAATCATAGAATCATAGAATGGTTTGGGTTTGAAGGGACCTTTAAGATCATCTAGTTCCAACTCCCTGCAATAGGCAGGGACACCCCCCTCTAGACCAGGTTGCTCAAAGCCCCATCCAGCCTGGCCTTGAATGCTTTACGATGTGTTTTCTACCAAGGATAAAGAGACATTGATACAAAGTCTACATACAGACACACTGCAATTTGTACATCCAGTTACATACACCACTCTCCCTCCATTCATATCCTCCCCCATCCAAAAAAAAAAAAAGAAAGAGTATTACACAATTTTCAGGATCAACATTTTTTTCAGAGCTCAGCTAAAAATTGAAAGTGAAGTAACCATGCATGTTTTATGGTAAAATTTCAAGATAGAACAGGCTTTCCATCACAGCGTTACCTGTCACGGGTCCCTCTAAGAAACTTTTCATTCCTATGGGTTATTTTAAAAAGGAATTTCATATTTGTGAAGAAAGCTATGAATACAAGCATACCTAGGTACGCTGTGGATGCCCCATCCTTGGAGGCATTCAAGGCCAGCCTGGTCTGGTGGTTGGCGACCCTGCACATAGCAGGGGTGTTGAAACTGGATGATCATTGTGATTCTTTTCAACCCAGGCCATTCTATAATTCTGTGATTGATTCTATGATCGTTTCCAAGATTAAATCATGCTAAGGAACAGAACTTCTCAGGTTATACAATATTGTCATCAAATGCTATCTACCAGAATTGTTTCTAAAGACTCCCATGGGCACTGATGTCTTGATGATTTGCATGTTACGCATCAGATTTCCTTTAGTTGTTTCTAAAGTGTACCCAGGTTTAAATGTCTTTCATTTCTACAAAATGGAAAATAATATTTAACTTGTGTTTCTATCCTTCTGTAGAACAACAGAACAATGGCAGAAGATGGAAATATTTCAAGTGAAAGAGTTTGAAAATTGTTTTATAATATGTCAGTGCCTTTCACACAAATGAAAGGACTTGGTTACAGTAATGCAGCATCTCCATGTAAGCTGCAGTGTCAAGATTCTTAATTGCAAAATTAATCACTTTTAAGGACACTTGTAATTCATTTTAGAAAGATAATTACATTTGAATACACTTCAAGGCAATGCTCAGCACTGATCCATTATTATAAAACCAGCTGATCATTCCTTCCTTCCTGTGCCACCATGTCTTAGACCACAGCAATAGAAAGGTGATGGTGGCAGCTTCCCCAGCACCAGCTATCAGCAGACCTATGAAGAACACAAGTCTGTGTTAGGCTTAACAGGAGGTTGAAGGAACTTAAAGAAGAGAACGTCTTAGGTATCTTGCCACTGCAATGCCTAGCAGCCCAACTAAATTTATGCTGGCTCAGGTAGCAATGCCACCTGTCCCTGACAGTACAAAACTCAGCACAAACTGGATAACCAGCCCTAAGCAGTGCTAAGTTCTCAGGCTATCAGCTACAGTGGCACTCTTGACTACACAAAGTTAAGTCAACCACGGCTTTCACGTATGTATTACATTGCTTTCATGTTCTTTCAGACCCCAAACCTAACCTAGCTCAGAATCAGAAGAGTCACTCTTACTATCCTTCAGGCCTCAAAGTCTCAGTGTGAGTTAAAAGAAACAGACCAGTTCTTTAAAAGGACATTGCACTCCATCAACTTCAATTATTTAAATCTAGTTATAGCAGTGCAAAACCCAGCGTGAACACACTTATTCCAATTTAGTATTAACCAGTGTGACTTGAACTAGAATGACATAAGACTTGTTTAACCTTCTGTTTCTGTACCATTGTGGCACTAACAGACATAGCAGGGATCATTCATTCTGGCAACGTGAACCTTCTCATAGAGGTGAGACGTGGAACAGCTCAAAGATATAAACAATGTTTGTAAGAAACTATTTCCCTTTTTCAGTTCTTCTGTGCAATTACAGACTTCTCAATAAATGGCATGTTCTCAAGCTCAAGTACCAATGGTAGGCTGCTTGCCCACTCTCCCTTTTTGAAGCTTTTCTTGTTTTCACACCACAGAATCATAGAATGGCTTGGGTTGGAAGGGACCTCAAAGATCATCATAGTTCTAAACCTCTGCTATAGGAAGGGTTGCCAAGTGCTAGATCAGGTTCCCCAACCTAACCTTGAACACCACCAGAGATGGGACCTCCACAGCTTCTCTGGGCAGCCTGTTCCTCTTCTTCTCCACCCTCTGTAGGATTCCATCTAGGATTGCTTCTGCTTCTGCAGCCTGTGCTTCCTGTAAAGTGTGGGATGCTCTGCTAAATCCTACCTCTTTAAGAGGGAAACTATGTCCCAGTCTTTCTACTACTCCTCCATAGGCTTTCAACACCTTCAAGGCAAAGCTGCACACCAGAACCCTGATGATGGCAATTCATCTTTCCACCTCTGACTTTCTTCCTCCAAAATTCTTTGCTTAACTGGGTACAAGTTTTATGGCCCCATCTTTCCAGACGTGTTACCATATGCATAACTTCCAGGTTTGTCTGGAGCATTTCAGTCCTTTCCTAGCTGCCAGTTCTATGATGTTCCAGCTCTCCCTGCAGCCTGCTCAGTCACTCCTATAACTTAAACTGATGGACCAGAGTGGGACTGAGGGATCTGTGGTACCCCTCACTATTCTAGTCTCTGTTAAAGCTATTTCTGATTGTCTTTCCAACTTCTCTGCAATTCTAAGGATGTAATTTAAAATTCATTTTAAACAGGCAGAAGAATTGCATGTTCAGGGAGATAGCAGTATCTCATTTTGAGTGTTATTCCACATGCTGTTATTTATCTTCGCTATTCAGTTTTGGTGCTTGAACTCTCTTCCTTTCTCATATTTTCCTGCATTTTACTGCTAGGGAATGTTGCAGAAAGGTAAGATTTAAGTCTAGAGCTACAGAAGCTCATATTAAAATTATCCTTAACTCCAATGAAGCCAGGATTCCATCTTAAAAGCAAACATTTTAGAATAGCGAAGCCATTTTGCAAACAGAAGCCAAAAGTAAAATTCTCTCCAGCTCAAATGAAGCCAAATTTTAATCTGTAAAGCAAATATTTTAGAACAACAGCCAAACTGCATTTTAATACATCAACGCATTACCTGAAGCTCTTCAGGTGTAGCAAGGATTCCTAGTGAGAAAAGTAACTAGGAATAACAAGTGAAAAAAAGCAGTACTTTTGGCTTTAAGATTACACACGTGCTCTGAAAAAATCCCTTATTCAACCTAATGACAGCTGACTAGGCCTCTGAAGTCACCTCTGAACATGGGATTGTATACTAAATACAAGTCCATAACGTTAGAACTGCATTTACTACAGGACTGAAGATTTGCAGAAGACTATTGATTTATTTCCTTTTTTCCCCTGTAATGGAATGCATTCTCAGCAACAGCCATACAACACCCCTGTGTCCTGGCACAAATACACAAATTCACTACCATGTAGCTCCATCAGAAACAAATTTCAGATTTTAAGATGAGTTCAAGGGAGAAAGCCCTAGTAACCAAGCAGAATGGGGTGGTTGTGCCCTGGACCAGGTCCTTTCCATCTCCAGACCCCATCGCACAGTTCACATCAGATTTGGTGCCACATGGAAAGAGACAAAGGAAAATGTTCATTCACCTTTTGGTCACAGAGCATGAAGTGTGTGTGGTTTAATACAGACCTTTCCAAACAGCTCCCTGTGCCTGAAGCATTAACAAGGACTTACGGGAGTTCTCACACATGTTCAAATGTCAGCTGCTTTCATTTGTCTGCAGCCCACCCTCTGTTTGTCTCTCAGAGGCAAAGGATCAGTTAGTTCTGAAGCACTTTTGAAGCACAGAGTCAACAGCTAAGTACTAAAGGAGCTATCAATGTGTTCCACGTTGGCACTACATTCTCATCTACTTTTTTATTTTAACAACTGATCCATGTGAATTCTATAAACCGCATTTATTTGCAATACAACTCTCCCCATTTTCTTTGCTATTCCCAGTGCTCTAGTAACCCAGCTTCGGGTGGGTCTTTCAGCAGAGTAGAAAAAAACAAAATCACAGTCATTAAAATAAAATAAAATAAAAAGAAGAAGAAGAAAGAAGAATATGAGAAGGAAAAAAAGAAGAAGAAGAAGAAGAATATGAGGAGGAACAGGTTGCCCAGCAAAGTTGTGGATGCCCCATCCCTGGAAGTATTCAAGCTGGATGGGGCTTTGAGCAACCTGGTCTAGAGGGAGGCGTCCTTGCCTATAGCAGTGGGTTGGAACTAGATAATCTTAAAGGTCCCTTCCAACCGAAATCATTCTGTGATTCTATGAAGTAAAAACAAAAGGGTTTTATTTGGTTCCAGCAGTCTCTCTTCTCCTTCCCACTGCTCGGGCCCAAGACTCTTGGCAGTGCTGTCACTGGACATCCCACCTTCTTCTCCCTTGGCGATGCCTAAGGGTCCCTCTCCACCACCCACTCTAACTCCTGTCACATTCTTTCCCCCGACGCCAACTCACGGGTAGACCCCTAGGCACGGCGGCGCTCTTCGCCGCGCACCTGTAGCCGCCGCGCCCCGGGGGGGGGGGGCCCGGCCCCCCCCCCCCCGCGGCACCCCGTCAGAGCCGTGCCACCCGCTCGCCCCCAGCCCCCGCCCCGTCCCCTGCCCCGCCGCCGTCCTCCCTCGGCTGCCGACCGGCGGCGACACCTCCGCCCGCCCCGCTCCGCTCCTCCCCGGCCCCCGCCTCCGCGCCGGCTTTGTGTGCGCGGATCGGCGGCCGCCGGGCGGGGAGGGCGCAGTGCCCGCACCATGCCGCTCAGCTCGCGCCCCGCCGCGCTCCTGCCCCTTTGTCTGCTCTGCCTCCAGGCTGCGCTGCCGCCCCGCCGCCCCCGCTACTCCGGGTAAGTGTCCCGCTCCGCTCCGCACCGCCCGGCCCCGCCGACCTCGCGCGTACCTCGCGGGCGAGGGCTCGCCCTCCAGGTGGCCGCTCCTCGGTGCCGTCGAGCGTGGCGTGCGCCGGAGATAGGTGCTGTGAGGCATCCGTGTGAGGATGCTGCGCGGAAAGACGGACAAAAAAAAAAGTTTGTGTCCTGGCAGAAACTGCCATTCTGCACGGGGAGAAAGAGTTGTAGGGTTTTCAGCGTGCTCAGGAGCGAATGGAGGTTTGTATTCGCCTTTGGGGAACATGCTCAGTGGGACTTAAAATTGTGTTTTGAAGAAGCTGAACTTTTTAAAGTGTGTTCAGGTTTAACCCATAAAAAGCCCAGGCAGTACAGGAATTTGGTTAACCTTCCTGCGACTCCATCCTGTACTTCAAACGAGTCTTATTTTTGTCATTTAAAGTTCAGGTTTGTGTTAGAGAGATGGAACTCAGGAGTACAATGAAAACTGTGGTATAGTTAGTCAGCTTTGGTGCATCAGAGTGTACATGTTTCCCACCTGGTTTAGAGACTTGCCTTTTAGCAAGTATTTAATGAAACTGTATCTGCAGAGATTTATGATGGAGATAAAAGAACAGCCACGCTGAGGACCATGAGAAGCCAATGGCATCTCTTCACATACGGTATAAAACTCCTTCAAATTGATGAGCAAATTCCTTGGGATAAGCACACATCGCTGTGAAGTAGGAGCTGTATTCTTTTTACTTAATTAAAGGCACATGGATTCCACTACTAAAACATAGTTTGATGCAAACGAATTACTTGAGCTCCATGGACTTGCTAATGCCACATGAAGTCATTCCCCCCAGGTCCCTATTTCACACAGCAGTGGTTGAGCCATTGACAGCTGTCACCATCTCCATTTGGTTCCCAGTATGTACCAGTATGTACCTTTGTGCAGAACCAAACCAGCCCCTGTAGTCAGGAGCCTGCCTGGCAGTGCTGGAAAGGAACAGGACAGAAAATGAAATACCTCTCCAAAGCCAGAGTCCTGTCAGAAGTCCTGTGCAGCAGCATCTATGTTCTTATCTATGGAGCCCATTAAAGGTCGTAGGCTCAGTAAGACACAATTTTTTTTTTTTTAAATTTTATTTTGAAGTTTTTGTTCATTTCTTTTACAGATTACATTGAGATGAATAACAAACTCTAGGTCCTGGACATAACTTTTTCTGAATATGAGTTACATGTTTTGTCCGTTGATGGATATCTGAGATGTCAAAATACATAATTTAGTATCTGCTAGGTTTAAATGAGTTTGTCTATTTATAATCTAGCCTGTTAAAATAGGAAAAAATACATGTAAGTTCAATTACTGTATCTCTTAAAATTTCCTTGATTCATCATTTTTTCTATTCAATTCATGAATGTTAACCTTTTTAAAATCATATTCAAATGTTTGATGAGCTCTGGATGGTGTGAGTGACGCCAACAAACTCTCCTTGTTGATCCCCTGTTGATCACTTTGGATAGTGATAGGACAAGGGAAAATGGTTTTAAACTGAGACAGGGAAGGTTTAGGTTAGATATTGGGAGGAAGTTTTTCACACAGAGAGTGGTGACGCACTGGAACAGGTTGCCCAAGGAGGTTGTGGATGCCCCATCCTTGGAGGCATTCAAGGCCAGGCTGGATGTGGCTCTGGGCAGCCTGGTCTGGTGGTTGGTGACCCTGCACATAGCAGGGGGGTTGAAACTAGGTGATCATTGTGGTCCATTTCAACCCAGGCCATTCTGTGATTCTATGATTCTATTATCCCTGTTTTTGTAGCCTTCACGAAGAGTCTTGCAGAGAAAGATGAGACTTCCCATCAGTTTCCAAAATTTGGAAAAGCACAACAAAAATCACTCCTAGGAGTAAAAGACTCTTGGTCAGTAGGTGGTTGTAGTATTTACAAGTCTTGTTGATTATGTGGTGCCATTTGAAACCAGAACAGAATGTGTAGCACATGTGCCAAATAAATTGGAAAAAAATAGCCTGATATAACTTTACTGATCTTCTCAATTTCTACTCTTCTGGCATTCTCTGTGTCAATAAAAATGAAGAAAAATCAGCATGAATCGGGATGAGCATTAATTTAGAATTTCAGATATCTTGTCCTTCAGAGGCTTCTGTCATGAGCTCTGGATCTTGGGCAGAATCGTTTCATTTCCTCTGTGTGTGCAACAGTTCGTTTTCCTCCATGAATATAAACAGTTGAGCACTGAGCTCAACAGTAGCATGACTGTAAAGAGCCATTGCTACTGAGCCTGGTCATCACTCAAAAGGAAAAATGGACTGGTAGGTTCATTTCAAGAAAGGCAATCAGGAGATAAACATAGTTGTCTAATGTTCATCATTAGAGTGTCCCAACCATCTGAATTCTTTCTGTGCTAAGGAGTTTTTTGTCATAAGCTGTACCGTATAGAAGGAAGTCATAACTATAATTAAGGCAAAAGTATGGAAGAAATGAACAAAAAAGTTAATGGAAAACACTTCTCATAAACTCAGAGCAGCACTAGGAGGTGCAGAGCATTGCAGTTCTTTAGCTGAGAACTCTGACCTTAAGACGATTGATATTCCATGTGTTTCTCCAGCCTAACTCCTCCAAACTCTGTTCAGAGCAAGCCAAGTATGCCATATGGACACATCTTTGAGCAAATACATTCCAGATACCTTTGGGAAGCCAACAAATAGTTGAAAAGTCACAGAAAAGAGCAGCAAGTGAGGCAGGAGCTCTCATGCCCACTGAGCTCTTGCAAAGACTGAAGCACAAATGTATTTGCCTTCCTAAAGGCAAATACATGTTTGCTGAGTAAACCAGGACTCATTGGTCTCCAATAGAAACAGTTTAGGGAATGACAGATGCCTACAGGTTTGAGTCACATGGAGGTGATGAACCTCCTGCTGAACCAGTGGTCAGTTGTTCCCTGTGTCTTCAAGTTAAAAAAAGTTGGAGGCATAAAATGAGTCTAGGAAGAGTCAGGTTGAAAATAAGTTTCCTTGACCTGCTAGGGTGAGACTTGTGGAACTCTCTGCTGAAGGATGTGAAATGTTTACAAGGATTTGAGGGAGTTTGACAGATCCACGGAAGAAAGATCTACTGCGAGTTATACAGGGTACCCCTGAAATGACATCCAGGCCAGGAGATCAATGATTGTCACTGGAAGGGTATTTACTGGTAATATCATACACTTTTGCTTTGTTGCTACTCTTCTTTGGGCCTTCTAACAGTTCAGAAGAGCAGGTTACTGAAGAAAACATATATTTATTTATTTATTCATTTATTTAGTACTAAGTGCAACAATCTTCCAGCTCTTAGGTATTCTATGAAAGAGATGGTTTTCCGTAAAAAAAAATGTCAAGATTTCTTGGGGGAAAAGGCACCTTTCTCATTTGTTTTTACAATTCACTACTACATTCATTTTACTCCAGCTCATCTCCCATCACCCAATAGGTGGTGGCTGGGCATATGCCCTTTGTTTCTGCTTATTCAGAAGTGTGAGTCATCTCACTTCCAATAACCGAATGCAGGTAAAGACTGGAAAAATAATTGGCCAGTTCCTCTCTTAGGTTTTGACTGGAGATTTTGGGGTTATTTTAAGTATTATATTGAGATGTTAACTCCTCCAAAAATGTTAGGCTGTTTTGCAGTGTGTTGCAATGCAGCAGATATTACCAATTCTTTCAGTCAGGTAAAGGCTATGATGCATTCTTATTGTGTAACAGCTGTCTAATCTGGAAGTGAGTTTAGGGTGGGTAAAAAACAAAAAATAATAACAGTATGTTCTGTAAGCCAGTATGTAGCATGCTGCAACTTCTGGAACGTTACATCCCAGAAACTGCATAAACCAACTGGTCATGCAGATAATGCTCTCAGATCTGTGCTTCAGCAAATTTCAAATATTTTAATGCCCATTAATATCCCAGCATACCATAGCTAAGTGTCTCTGATCTCACAGTACCTTACATACAATAGCTAGCAATTGTTCTGTCTCATGGAAAAAACACATGGGAGTGTGATGAAAACTAGTTGCTGAGGGAATTGAGAAGTGGAAAGGAGCTCCTCCTGTGCTGCTCCCTTCTGCAGATTTTTTCCAAATATTTAAAAAAAATAAAAGTTCTGCTTTGCTGTGTAATAAATGTTCTTTCCCTCTTCTACTTTGGTCTCCTTTCCTACTTCCAAGTCAAAGTAAAATGTCATACGCACAACTGGCAAAAAAAAAAAGCATTTGGAAAGCACACCAGCAGCACTGTATTGAAGTTAATGGTATTCTTTTGGATGAAATTCACACATACTTCTTCACTGGATGATGTCAGGGACCTTCTAAAAGATGAAAAGCTATGAACACTCCAGTGTCATGCACAAACAATTTTACGTCTCTTCTTATCAGATAAGTAATAATGTGGTAATAAAAACACTTGCAATTACTAAATCCATGAAAACTCAGGCATCTCTATATCCATTCTTGCCTCACGACCACAACTTTAGTTTTTCTGTTTTCTCATCACCTGATATTCCCCCAGCACATCATCATTTATGTTCTCCTAAAGGAAAAAAAGAATACTGCCAAGGTTTTATTCCTTTTTTTTTTTCCTTTAAGACCAGGCATTTTAAATCCACCTTTTACAGCCTCCTTACCCTCCTTATTATAAACAAGAAATATGAAGTGTTTCAGTTGTTCTTTCTTACCCTTTTTTCCTTTTCTTTTTTTTAAACTGATTAGAACAACAGTTCACAGCCAAATTACCCTGGCAGAGTGAAGGCTCCCAGCTCATTATGGTTGTATCTAAACTGATCTCCAGCTTCATGTGTCCATGCGAACCTTATCCCATATCCCATACTTGTCCAGGTCGGGACTTTGGTGGACAATGTTGTGATTCCCGTCACATGTAGAGAAGAGGAACAGTAAGCCTGAGGGCTAAGAGAAACCATAAGGAATCAGAACATGGCCACAAAAGTGATCTAAGGGATGGAACAGGACAGGATGTCCATTAGGGAGCGAGGACAGGATGAAAGAACTGAAGCTGTTCAACCTGGAGAAGGCTCCAGGGGACCTTTCAGTATCTAAATGGGGGCTGTAGGATAGAAGGGGACAGACACTTTAAGAGGGCCTGTTGTGATATGACAGGGGAAATGGTTACAAACTAAGAGATGAGATTTAGATTGGATTTAAGGAAGAGGATTTTTACAGTAGGGGTGGTGAGGCACTGAGCATAGGTTGCCCAGATAGGTGGTATGTGCTCTGTACCTGGAGACATTCAAGGTCAGGCTGGATGGGGCTCTGAGCAACCTGATGTAGCTCAGACCTGCCTCTGTTCATTGCAGGGGATTTGTGCTAGATGGCCTTTAAGGGTCTCCTCCAACTCAAACGATTCTATGATTCTGTGATTCTATGGGCAAAAAAAGATGTAAAGAATGAGGACATGGGCAAAGCTTGCAACCACACTTGGGAGCTTAGAACCTTTCCTAGGTCTCCTACTGTAGATGAAACCTATGGTCTTCTAGAAAGAATGACTCTTTGGGAAGTCCAATTCCAGTAAACACAGTTTCCTCATTTTTAAAAGTATATAGTTACAAATAGGAATGTAGTATATAATCAAAGAAAATTCATGTTTGACCTTGTGTTTAAGTCCAACAGTTATGTTCTGGGAAAACAAACAAACAAACTAACTAACTAACTAACTAAAAAAACCCATAAATGTAAGATGTACTTACACAAAGATACTTATAAAAAAGAGTATTTACATATCGAAACCATCTACTCCCTCAATCTAAACTACTCACTTTGAATACTCGGAGCTTCTGGTACGAGTTTCAGTGAACCTCAGTGCTCCCACTTGTACACCATACCCACTCCCTTCCTTTTGCTGCTGTTGTGTATTCATTCTCCTGGAGACACTCATGGGCTTCTCAAAATTATTTTTAGCCTAGAACGTTTCATACATGATTTTCAAAAGCACTTAGGCACAGATACAACAAAAATAATGTACAAACTTTTTTTTTTTTTTAAATTAAAAAATGGAATCCAAGATAAGTGATCTACCTACATGAAAGACAGTGAAATTAAGTTGCAATCCTAGAAGGAAAATCAGAGTTCTGGAACGAACAAATATGAAAAAGTGAAGCTAAGAAGCTGCTTTTCTTGAATACACTAAAACTTTGCAGGGAACTCTAGTTTAGTACATTATATAGGACTGTTTCCCACACTGTACAATAAACAGGAGCTCAAGGTCTCCTGAAAATCTAAAATTTGTAAAAGTGTGATCTGTACATCTGAAACAGCCTTACATGGTCAGAACACCATAGGAAACGTTTATTGTTCTATGCAGTTGAAGAGGAATGGCCATCATTAATCATTTCTCACTATCTCCAGGAGGTAAACTATCATCTCTGTTTCACAGAACTGTCTTTCACTTATGTTTTCTCCTTAATTTTACCTCTGAATGCATAAAATAAATTGTATTCCATCTTTCATTGTAAAACATACTATTTAAGGAGATGCACCGTGAGTATAACATTCACACAGTCAAGAAAGAAGCTGAGATTGAGACCATATAGTGGGAGTCTGTTCAGCAGTCTGTAAGAAAACCCTGCTGTGAGTATTCATACAGCAGCAAAAATGAGAAACAGGCAATGTAGTTCACCATTCAGTATTTTTACTGTTCAGGCAGCATGATCAGTAGGAGATAGGGTGAATTTCCCTGCAGTTTGACCCCCTACATCAAAAGAAATAAAACAAACTGTAGTGCTACTGCCCCTGCCCAACTGGCTTACATATTTATGCTATCAGTATTATTTTTCATGCAGAAATTTTTCAGTGAATTTTGTGCTCTCTATTTCATTTACAACAATAAGCAGGTCTGATTGCAAAATGAGAACTTATAATTTTAGCTATGCATTAGACTTTTTCCAAAAACCCCACTGCAGACAAATCTCATAGAACTTAACAGAACTTTTGCTGGTCTTGGATTTGCAGAACAGGTTGATAGGCAACAAACTTCTGGAGACAATCCCAATTCTGACTTTTTTCCAGTCCATTTTGATTCTTATTTATGAAATTTGTGTTCACACAATTGAGTAAAAAGATGTGGTTCTAGTTTGATATTGGTGTTAGAGCAAAACCTGCATTGATTTTGCGCTCTGATTTGTACTCAGCATATCAGGTCAGAATGATTAACAGATACAGACTGTAAAGAAAGAATTGGCAGTGAAAACTCTGAAATAGGTTTCTGTGCCAGGCACCTGAGGGTAGGTGAGCCAAAGTGCTCCAAATTAAAATTCAGAGCAACAAACAGATGAAGACAATATATTCCTTTCTTTCTAAGACTTTCTAAGACTGCCAATTGAAGAGGAGGGCTACTGACCTCGTTGCTTTCTTGTGGAACAGAAAGGCACTGTGCATGACCGAGGAGGAGCAGGACTGCCCCACTGCTGGGTGCTGCTCCCGGGGGCTGGCAGAGAGCACAGAGCTCCATCTGCCCACAACTGTGCTGCCAGCCTGAGTGCACTGGGATGCAAGGCCTGGCAGGGCACTCTTCCTCAGGGAACAGCGAGACTCTTGAGTGCATGTATTGAAAGAAAGACACTCATTACAGTTACCAGGCAGTGCGCACAGCTGCACTTGCTGAGGAGGAGATACTCTAGACTGCTTAGCTAGCCATGGCATTGCTAGCTGGTTGAGAGATGGGACTGTTCCCCTCTATGCTGTGCTAATGCAGCCTCACCTCGACCACTGGGTACAGGTTTGGGCACTGCAGTACAAAAAAGACATATAACTATTGGAGAGCATCTGAAGGAGGGCTGTTGAGGTGGGGAAGGACCTGGAGGGCAGTGTACATGAGGAACAGCTGAGAATGCTTGGTGTGTTCAGCCCAGAGCCGAGGAGTTGAGAAAAGAAAGAAAAAGATGCTTGTTTTATTTTATTTTACTTTAACGTTACATTTGAATAGTAATTCATGATTACTACAGGTTTGAAAGGCTCAGGTAAGCAGCAGAAAGGTGGTAGATTTTTAAGTACAAGGCAATATAACAAACTTTCTATTTGTATTTGCTTTGAGAGATGGCTCATATGATAAAACCATTGGCCATTTCCTTCTTTTTCTTCCAAGGCACTGAAAGTGTTAACTTTACTGAAATAAATGAACAGGTTAATCCCTTGAAGTCAGATGTTTGATTAGGAAAGTCAAGTATGGGATAGAACCTTGAAAGAAAAACCGGTCTTGAGGACAGCTGTGAGAAATGAATTTAGCAGGCCTGATGAAAAACTGGTGCCCTTTGATTTATGCGACTGTGCTCCTACTGAGATTATCACCAGATGCTACTCTAAGGCTGCAGGGCGAAGACACAGCCAAGCCCCTGCACCCACTAAGGGCAGGTTGCTGCCAGAAGAGCCAAGTTCTCCCACTGCTCCAGATGTGCAGCCCCTCCCCCTGTTCTGGCACTGGCACTCCTTTGCCAGTAGTGACCAAATTCCAGAGCAAAAAGAGCAGAAAAGTATTTTTCCTCCTTTTTATTTATTTATTTATTTTTACCTGGACTAGCTCTCAGCTTTTCAGTCTGTGATCTGGCTGCTGTAAAGCCTATGGAGTGTTAGCACTGGCCTGGAGGAGTGGCAATTGCTGTTTTTTCTGTGCCTGGCTGAGTTAGGGCCTTCAGACTCCCTGTGAACATACGCGCAGGAAAAGGTCCTCTGAACTCAGCTAATTCATGGTGTGCACTCCAAGAACGCCGTGGTTTTAAGATAGTAGAATGTGGATCCAGAACAACTCTGACAGATTTCTCTCTGCACTGATGTCAGTGGAACAATCTCAAGTGAGTGTTTTAGGCTCACAGTGGGTATAATGGGATGCTTATTTTCAAATAAGCTTCTTCTTAAAAGTGCAAAAACTAAATTAAAAGTCAATCTTTTTACTAGCTAGTCACGTATGATATTTTGAACCAAAGGGGCTTCATCATTCCTTCCTAACCTCTAAGTCCTTTGTGTCACAGTCAAGTCTGACATAATAGTGTCCACAGAAAAATAACCTCTATATTCATTAAACTGGTTAGTGTTAGACAAACTGCAAGTATTTCTCAAGAAAATAAGGCACACATTTAAATAAGGATTTTTTATTAGGAGCTCTGGCATTTTTGTCACAGTGAGCTTTCAGCAGGGAAATAAACTTCAGGTTCACTTGTGCTGTACAGAACAGGCAGCCAAGAACATACTCTGCCTAAAATTTGTACCAAATAACAAGAATCACCATGTAAGCATACTGCCAAGTCTCAGCTAATAAGCCTCGTGATGCAACAGCATGAGCAAGCATCTTTGCCGGCAGTACACAGTGTAAGGACATCCTGTGGCACAAGGACACGTCTGTATTCTGCTCTGCTATCAGCAGACTGAATTTCTGATCCATCTGCTTGTAATAGTGACTACACACAAAAAAAATGGGACATCTAGTTAATGGAACATAAAATCTAAGTAACTTGCCTTCTTGTAAAAATGGAACGGTTTCACCTTCAGTCTGCTCAGTTGAGCTCATTCTATTGTTTTAGTAAAAGCAGTTTTAGTGCAATTTTTAAATCGTGGTCTAGTCAGTAAACTTAAAAGGAGATCAAAACACTGGGGCACAAAGGGTAGAAGCTTTATATTCACTACCCAACAGCATAAAAATAAGTTGTGATATTTTTCATACTTTCTGAGGCCTAGCATAGGACTTTAACTGCAGCAAAATATTTAATTATTAGGCAGATTTTGAACACTACTGCAGGAGTTGTTTCTCTTTTGCATGTCATCCTGAGGGAGAGCTGTGGTTCTTCCACCACAGCAGTTACAAGTAGTGGGAAGCACGGGAAACCAGGACTTCTCTACAGATCTCAGCTTAGGCTACATGTTGTCTAGAGTACCATTCATCATAGAATAGCTTGGGTTGGAATGCACCTTAGCAATCACCTTATTTCAACCTCTCTTTCATGGATAGGGTTAGCACCCGCAAGATCAGACTGCCCAGTCAACATCATCAGACAGACACCTGAAAAGGCTCTGATTTGGTCATCTCAAGTGGTTGTGGGCAGACTGAAAATCGGGCTCTAATTTGGTGAGGAATGGCCAAAGGGCTTCAGCATTTCTTTCTGTATATGGCATATGCTCCTTGTCACCTGAGGAAATCATGTCTCTGAAGCCCTGCATCTAGCCCCAGCTGCCAAAAATACACATAAACTAGGAAATAGGTGTCCAGTGAGTTCCAGTGCTCTTGCAGTTCAGAAACAGATTAGTGGGTGTCACAGAGCTGGAGACTTTAGGACCATCAGTGTTCCACTTTGAGATCCAGGACCTCTTTTATGAGTACTTAGTCCCTATACTAGTTCTGTGCAGCCCACCTGTGTGTTCTGTTTACCATGGCCATCCTACCTTCATTGGACCTGTCCTCTCTTTTCCATAATATAATAGGAACTTCTTCACTATATGATGAACAATGGACTAAAAGGTACATGCAAATTATGATAGCAAAGGCAGCCACTGCCTGACCGAAGTACAGAACTATTTGTGATGGTTACTGCATGTCACATACAGATGGGAAGAAGCTCAAAGCAAGAGAAAGACTTAGCTTAAGTCTCTGAAAGATGATAAAAAAGTGAAGTAAAACTAGTTTCCTACAAGGTAAGGAGTCAGGGGAGACTAGTGTACGAGATGAGATGTCCTCATGTCTTCAAGACGGGCATCCTCTCCAGGTGCTATGCAAACTTCCCTGTGGAATCATGAGCAAAAGGGACAAGGGACCAGGAAACTTGATATTTTACTTCTGTGAAATGAAACCAAGAAGTGAGGAGACCTACAGCCAGAACTGTCCTACCAATTTGCAGGAGAGTGCCATGAAACAGCTCCAAGTGAAGAATTACAGAGGACAACTAATCTACACTGTGCTCTATGAAATCTGATCTTTCCATGTTGTTTTTCTTTAATCCAGAGTCCGTTATCTCTGCTGATAAAAATTCTGGTAGGCTTTTATGTATGGCAGCTGTACCAGGGGTGGTCTTTGAATTAGAAGGAGTTTGCTCACAGAGTCTGCAGCAAGTCATGCCAGTTAAGGGGCTGCAGGCTTCATAGCTATACTCGGGAGAAGAGCAAATGGTACAAAGGGCATCCTGTTGTATGGAACAACTCAGTGAAAACTAGGAGGTGTTTAGCAAAGAGAAGGCTAATTTTTAGGACTATATATTGTGAGGTGAGATTACCTGAGGGTAATCAACATTTTAAAGATTTATTGTAGTTGTAGACAATTAACAGATTTCAGTTATTTTGTTAAAGCTAATTAAATACAGTCATAACAATGGAGTAGGTAATAGCTGGGTAATAAAATGCTAAATAATCATTCTATTAAAATACATAAACAACACACAAACACAAGGACTTTATGCAAGAAGAAAACACAGAGATCTCACCAGGAGGACCAGGTTCAAAGCAGCCAATGGAAAACATAATTATTAGGGTGTATTTAGCAACCAACGGTCCAACTGCCCCACTGGAAAATATTACATTTTCAGAAGAAAAAAAACAACATGAACTTCAGGCAAACGAAGGATTTCTTAAATTAGTCATTGTATAAAGAACATTGCCTCTTACAAGAATAAATAAATGGGTGAGTTTAAGGTAATATTTTGGAAGTTATCAAATTACACACCCAGTATTTATTTTTACACTCTATGGCTATAAAATACCAGATGTCATACCATGAAGTAATGATAGAGGAAGGCTGGAATCCATTGAGGAAAAGTCAGATGCTAGCTCTTAGCAGTGAAATCTTACTCATAAAGCAAGTCTGCTTCAAACGTAAGAACACCAACCATGCTTCACTGCTTTCAAGACTTGTGTTCCCATAGACTATGGGGTTTTGTTGTCTTAAGCTTGGTTATTATTCATGTGATGCAGGGAAGGGGGAGTGTAAAAGCATGTGTGATGGAAGAAAAGAAAAGTAGCTGTCAGGAGTTGTCTTATCTTGTGGTAGGGACTAGCTAAAGGAAACATTGCCTGTTGGATGCATGTCTTGATGCATGCGTTAGGTCACTCCACTATCTATTTTACAAAAGAAAAATGGTGATACAATAAAAAGGCATATACTTCATTATGGAAAACACAAAATTCTGATATAAACACAAAGTATTGCCTCGTGTTGTACTCTTTCTTGCATAGTGTAAGCTTTTGGAAGCTTATCCATAGCATGTAGCACGCAACTCCATTTCCCATGAAAACTTATGTGAAGATAGTTGGGGACAAAAGTATAACAAGGCAAACATATAAAGAGAAAGAAGCTGCAGAAAAATAGAGCCAACAATTTCATAGTTTTATACGGCTCTGTATTTGTGTGGTGTTACTTCATACAACACATCAAGGGTAGCTCAGTTTGCACATATGTTCCACATCACAGCTCTATACAGTGAAATAATTCTGAATGGAAATTAATTCATTTCACGAATTTATCTCAGTATACAATGTAAAAAAAAGCAACACAAATTGTAAATGTATATTCACATAAAAGCACAGAATGTGATTTTAGCTGGATGTTTTTCTTATAATTACTAACAGCAAAACTAAACACAGCTGTGTATCTAGGTTCTAATGTTAGTATTTGGTGGGCACACACTGTCTGTGTTTATTTCACCCCCCCAAAATAGTTTAGTTTATATTTTACTAAATCCTACTCCTCTGGGCAAAACACAGGAGTCGTCTTTTGTCCTCTTCTAGGACAGAATACTGACACTGGTTTAGTATTCATCACAACTTCCAAAACGTTCTTAGTACTTATATTTCTTCATGCAAAATTTCATCTCAACTTTATTGTCTATTTCAGTCAAATCGAGCTAGATACTATTTTGTCATGTTCACAAGAAAAAAAAAACAACTCAGCAAATTACACAGACCAGCAGAATCTTTCCCTCTTTCCCTCTTCTCTCTCTGGTATTTCAGATGGGGAACATTAGAGTCTCGCTTTGATAGATTTGCTGGGTGTTACAGCAGCAGGAGCAGACTTGAGTGAAAATGCTGCTTGAAGAACAAATCTTGGCAAGTAACAGCTCCCTGATGGATATAGCATTTGGCATCAAACGCTATTCACATGATATTGAATGTTATTTCACAGAAGGCCTATACACAGAGTTTCTCAGTTGTCATTTTCAAAGGACCTTTCCTTTTGCTGGCTGTGCAGGTGCCGAGATGCGATTACACCCTGCTGTGTTAAAGCCAGCTCCTTTCCCTCCTACCTGTCTCTGTTCTTATTCCCCTTCCTTCACTTCACTGTTCTCATACATTGTTGCAGACAGCCTGCAGAACAGTTTTGGCAGGGACTGGCATTTCACCACATGCTGGTTCAGCAGGTAACTCCAGGTCTCAGCGATTTTGTGTTTCCTGTCTAATCAAGTAGCGGTAGTTTCAGCTCTAACACAGCTCTTTTGGACAGTGGATCCAACCAGGATGATAAATAGCATTATACTGACGCAAGTAAGCTTAACAAACTTTTCTTATTATGAAGGCTTTCAATTTTCTGTTTGACAGAAGGCAACAAGCGCTGCACAAAATTGCTTGCAAGCATGGAGTTTAAGAAGCTAGCAATTTTCCTTAGCATTTCATTATTTTTTGTGAATTATAATAGCAAGAAAGAACCTCAATTGCATTTATGAAATTAACTGATACTTACCATCAAAGCTCTGTTTCTTGAGTTGCTGAATTGCTATGAGCAAGGCTGAGTTGTTGATGTGTGAGTGCAAGACTCTACTGACACCACCAGAACTGAATATACTTTTCTCCTGTTTTCTTTGGATGCTCTTGCTTGTTTTTAGTAAGTTTCTGAGAGTTTAAATTTGTGATTACTTAAGAGGGAAGTAAGCAGGAAGTCATAACTAGTAGGTCTAAAAAGGCACTATCTATCCCGCTCCATTTCAGTCCAAGGTAACTCATATCTTAAATTAAGCTGATAGCAATGTCTTTTCTCATTAAAAATTGTATGTTTTTATACGTTCACACACATTTATGCATAAAATTTCTGAAATGTGGAAGGCATTAACTATATCTTCAAACCTGTTAGGTCAAAGCGACATGCACAAAGGTAACTGTCTTTCATACAGAAACTATAAATAGCATGATGTCATTCAGTAAGGTAGACTAAACAATCCGTCTTTCCTAGATAAAAACTATAAAATCTTTAGAAACGTTTACTGTATCAGATATCTGATGAAAATTACAGTTATAAATCTAAGCTGATTTAGAAACCATCCAGCCCTGCAGAGAAGGACCTGGGGGTCTTGATGGATGAAAAGCTTAACATGAGCCAGCAGTGTGCTCTTGCACCTTGGAAAGCAAATGGTATCCCATCAGAAGAAAGGTGGCCAGCAGGGATGGGGAGGTGATTGTCCCCCTCTGCTCTTCTGAGGCCCCATCTGGAGTACTGTGTCCAGGTCTGGAGCCCCCAGTACAAGAAAGACAGGGAGCTGTTGCAAGGGTCCAGAGGAGAGCCACAAGGATGATCAGGGGACTGGAGCACCTCCCCCACGAAGACAGGCTGAAGGAGCTGGGCTTGTTCAGCCTGGAGAAAAGAAGGCTGCGGGGTGACCTCATTGCAGCCTTTCAGTACCTAAAGGGAGCCTACAAACAGGAGGGGAATCAACTCTTTGAAAGGGTAGATAACAGCAGTACAAGGGGAAATGGTTTTAAGTTGAGGGAGGGGAGATTTAGGTTGGATGTCAGGGGAAAATTCTTTACAGAGAGAGTGGTGAGGTGCTGGAACAGGCTGCCCAGAGAGGTTGTGGATGCCCCGTCCCTAAAAGTGTTCAAGGCCAGATTGGATGGAACCCTGGGCAGCCTGGTCTGGTATTGAATGGGGAGGTTGGTGGCCCTGCATGTGGCAGAGGGGTTGGAGCTTCATGATTCTTGAGATCCCTTCCAACCCTGGCCATTCTGTGATTCAATGATACTCCCAGGATAATTGCAAAATGCCCTAGGCATCTGCTTTCTGCTCACTGTTATGCAGAATGTTTGCACCATGCTTCATAAGTTTAGCTTTGGCTACATGGAATATTTTTTTTCTATGAAAACAGCAGTGAACTATCTAAAATGAATGATGTAAAATCTCAGATGGAGAGTTTGGTATTTCATTAGCAGTGCAAGACATAACACTTAAGGAAGATCTCTACATTTGTTTGGGGTGGTTGCTTTTGGTTTGGGTAAGCTAGATGCCAAATTGATGTTTAACAAATAATCAGTGCAACAAATGTTCTTCAGCATTCTATAAACAAATGTAAAGGCATGTCTCAAGAAATCATCTGTAAGCTGTCAGACCAATGTGTGTAACATCTGATTGTTACCAGAGATGCCATAGGACTCCAGCACCACAATTTGTGCTTGATGGCTTAATGAGATATGTTACACTTGGTCAGTGGGGTGAGCCTTCCAAGTAGCCCCTTCACCATCTTCTGTGACTTCCCCAGACAGAGGAGTGAAATGTTTCGTCACATCACATTTGGAGTGAATATTCCAAGCCAACCACGTCTTGAACTGCAAAAACAAGAATTGCTGCTTTGCCGGTTAGAATTTTGGGAGGATAGCCAAGGTGCTGCAGACCAGTTTTGATGGAGTTACAGCAATAAAACCAGCACTCAGCCAAAAATGAATGTTTCTTAATTTAAAGGAAAAGTGATTACCAGTCAAGTAGGTGACATTTTCACAAATTTCAGTTCAGAGCATTAAGCCTTGCTTTACCTGGGTGAAAACAAAAACCTTACCATTTAATAAAAACTCTAGGATTTTTGTTTATGAGAGCCAATGAAAAGTAGATTGCATTTCTTTTCTTGGTAATAGAAAGGACTCCCAAACCATATTATATCCATTCTGCAATCAAATAAAAGTTTTTTTTCAAGAAAACCTTTTCTTCAAGCATATAACTTGGTTGTTGCTGTAGATGAAATGCCACTGCCACCTCACTTTTTGATTCTTGATTTACTATTGGGTTGCTTGGGAAAGAATCAGCCATAAAATCAGATTAAGAAAACTGAGTAAGTCTGGGGTAGCCTGGCTCAGCAAGTTCAGCTTTTGGATAGACGACAGTAAGCAAGCTGTTTTTTCAAAAAATTAAAAAGTTCTCTAAAGTGAAAGAAACTGTAATGCACTCCCCAAACCATACTCCACATTTCTATACAAATATTTATATTATCTATCCATAAACTGACTTTATCAAATTAAATTAAAACCTCTGTATTCTCTTACAAACATTTATCCATAAATTAGGTTATATTGGTAACAGATTCTGAGCCCATGGAAGTCCAAAGTATTACTGGAAGTAATAAGATGGACTGTTTAAAAGGATGTTTTTTCCTCTTAAGTTGGTAAGAAAGATTTTCCAACTTTCGTTTACATAAAAAATAATAGAAGAGCACTTAGATATTCCAGTGACCACGGTACCTCACATTGGATTATGAACATTTTATGCTGCCCTTTTGGGATATCAATTACAGGGCCCATAAGCAGAGTTAGTAAATGGACTCTTCCAGGCATGAGACATCTGGTTCTCTGGAAACCTACACAGACATTTATATTGCCAGCTTTAAATTAGGCCTTTGAATTTGCCACATGCTTTAGCTGGTGATGGACTGTCTGGACTGCCATGTGTTCCTGGTTGTGGTAGCTTTAACATTTAATGTGTAGGTTTATTCCTTTCTCTTCTCTCACTTGGGACGACCTCCACAAAGGTAAAACTTCATGATCAGTCGTAATATTTAGAGCTTAGAGCATTGCTTTTCAGCCTCCAAGTGTACATTTTTCATTGGTTTTCTAAGGGCTGGTACAAATTTACAGTGTTACAAGAATTATGATCCTGAATATTCCTGGGCATCGCCCAAAGCTCTTAGACATGCAGACATTCAAAAGAAATAATTACATTTCCCATTTGTACAAAACCATCATCCACTGACTGGTCAGAAACTTGTCAGTCACTTGCTTTACTAAATTGAATCCGAACTTCATATACTTGTTTCTAGTTTGATATTGGCCTTGAATACAGAATTTTGTTACTGGAGGAGTTCAGCTGGGGGAATTCTGTTTGCCAGTGATAAAAATGAGGTCTAGGATCAGACTGGGAATGTCATCTGAAATACAGATTGTAAATAGCCCTGTTTACATATATCTTGATTTAAGGTATTCTGCAGAGAAGCTCCTTATTGTTTTTCGAAGTAAGTGAAAGATGTTTTTAAGGAGGAAAATAATTCTCATGTTATTTCTTGGATGTTAAACCCTAATAAAGCATAAAACTGCGAAGAAGTTACTTTCCAACTGAAGTGAGCTAGGGAATAGAGAAATCAAGATAGTTCAGTCTTAATCCATTCCTTTTGTGTGTGTGTGTTTCAGCATCCTAGTATTTCTGCCCCTACCTCTGACACTTCGTGCATGTATAAAACATAGCAGCTCTGCTGAATGCTCAAGTGCATTCTATTGGGAGGCGTTCAGGACCCATGGAGCAAAAATATTCATACTGATCTTCAGAATTACTACCTTTTTTTTCTGCTTAGATGGAAAACAGGTCTCCTTTGTGAACCTATGTGCTTGGAATCAGGAGATAAATAGAAAGCCTGATACTTTTATTTTCCTTTGCTCATGAGTTTTTTAAACTTCCCTCAGAGTGCAGAGACTGCTTCAACACCTGAAGTCAGCACTTAGGAAGAGCAGAAAACAGCAGGGCAGGAGATTGCAGTCAGTTCTGTCTCAGGCCCTGGGCACTATTCATCACAGGTGTCACTGACTTCTCTTGTCCCCCAGCAGATGATTCAATGCCAATTTGTTACGCTAAGTGACAGTCCAGTGTTTTCATACAAACACCTTCTAACTTTTATAGGCTGAATTTGACATCAGAATAAAAAAACTTACCCCTTTATGCCAGTCTCTGTGTCTGTCTGCTTGTGTCTTCATGTCTAAATCTCCATTTCTTTGTTCTTCACCTCCATTTCTGCTGAGGCCAGTCCCCTGCCTCTAACTTCTGCAGTGCTCTCCCTGTTCCTGTGATAATGGTGCTTTCGCTCCTCTTACAATTTAGTGTTCATTTAGAAAGCACTGCTGCACACAATCCTTAGGCCAATGGTGGGCTACATGGATTGAATCTTTCCCAAACTAATATAAAAAAAATTGTACTCTTCTATTTCTACATATGCTATTAACCTGGTTTTAAATCATTAAAATTGTTTAATCCATAATACCGGTATAAAAAGGAGTCCCACGGAAACTGAATTTCCCTTAATTTCACTGTAAGCAACAGTGGAACGAGAGAAGTCAGCAGCTACTCAGCTCTTTAGAGGATACCCAAAGGCAAGGTTTAAGTGTTGTTCATTAAGTGTGAAGGAGTGAGGAGACGTACAGCTTCAGGAATCCAAACTGACAGCGAGGTTAATGGCGAGCGAGCAACCACCGTGCTCTGCTCCTTAAAACAGGCACGAATCTGGCGCATTTCTGTAATATACTGTACTTATCTGGTACAGGATCATGTGACAGAGTGGTCATTTAGAAGAGTAATAACACCGCACCAGTAATGGCACTCAGTGCTGCTGCAAACTCTATCAACCTCCGGCAGATTAACAGGCTCCCTGTGGACAAATAGCACCCAATAATCATCTACCTAGGGAATTAGGCATCTGCTCACTTTATCTGCTGAACTGACAGCCTCTGTGTTACACAGTTCATTCTCCTGACAATTGACCTTCAGAATAAATGTGAAATGCAAACCTTGAAGCATGTAAAGAGCCTCTAAAATCTATCACATCGCTTTATAAAATCTATCACTTTGGCTCAGAGAGAGCACTTCCTAATTTAAGGCTGACGTTAACGTGTTAAACAGAAATAACTAAACATGAATACTGAAGGGGAAAGAAGCCATAAGCATCAGAATCAGCAGTTAAACTTTTAAAGCACTTAATTTTGAAATTTAGGCTAACGGCATGAGATTCTAAAATCTGTAAGAACAGAGAATTTATGTTTTTGCAGAAGACCTTTAGAAAGCCATGCTAATGCACAGCTAGATCATTGCAGTATTTTATGGAGAAGTTTAGAAGAGAAGTGCTTCAGATTCATTGGCACTTGCTTAAAATTGTAATATTTCACAGAAGACTCTAATGTGAAATTCAAAAAGCTTATTTAACACGTTTAAGCATGTACCCACTTCGATAGCACTCAGATCTCAACACTTGTGTAGCATAGTGCCCCTGCAGACAGAAAGCATCTGTCAAGTAGGCCTGGTACAATCAAAGGTCTGTGCCTTTTTGGATGAAATTGGCATTCAATTGATTAGAAATTCCTGTGAGAGTTTTTCCATGCTTTCACTGTCTCTAAAGGAAAAAAAAAAAAAAAAGGACACAGTGTGTAAGTATTAAAAGTATATGTACCTTCTGGAAGCTAAATGAATTGACTTATTTCTCTGGAAATAAATTTACAAAGTAGTTAATGACAAATCAGGAGTTACCTCAATTATGACAGAAGTCTGAAGAGGAAACCACTCACCAGAAAACACAAGACTTGTAGCTAAAATGCTATCACCTTGGGTTTGGGTGAACAAAAGATTTCCACAAGCAGTTGTGTAGGTTATGCACCCACACCATCATAAAGAGTTGTTCTGTAGGAAAGGAAATGTTCCCAATTGTTATACTACATTTGCTAAGTTTAAAGTAAGACATCTGGTTAAGTTTAAACCAAAGCAAGCACCTGTGATAAATATAGCATACTGGGTCAAAATAACCATCCCTTTAGTTTTATACAGTGTAGGTCTAACCATTCCTAAATGTCTGTACTAGAAAGCAGTGCTATGTAAGCGTGCTTATGGGAGTGGATCAGCTAGTGTAGAGGATCAGGTATTTTACCTAAATGCATTTGGGAAGGTTTTGCTTTGATCTGGCTAACTTGGCCCCTTGTGGCTGGGGCACACTGCACGCACTCTAACTGCATCTCTTAGTTCATCATAAGCCCAGGTCATGCACCCTGAGACTGGTCCATAGAGTGACCTGCACCCTGAGGCTGCTTGGCAGCATGACCCACATATTGGTGAGCAGGGACACTCAGGTTCACGTCAGGAATGCACTTCTCATCTGAACTGAAAGGTTTATATGTCTTCTGTCCCTCTGCCAGCATACATGCCTAAAGAATGAGCACTGCAGCTGCTAAATAGCATGCCTGCAGTGAAGATTTTTTTTCCTAATCTCCATTGTTTATCATTGATAGACTGAAATCTCTGAAATGTCTGGGGGGAAGATACGAAATGGCTGTATTTGTGATTAGCTTTTTTTTTTTTTTTGTAATTTGTGGGTATAATGTGTAATAGCTTCTGTCCAGAGTGATCCACGGTTCCTTTCTTTGTACTTTTTCTAAAAGCCTTACTCAGCCCCTGGCTCTCCTTTTTCAGAAGAATATTTTCCCATTGTAATCAGATTTTATTGCCTAAAAGAGAAGTCACTGCCTTAAAGGAACACGGCCAAAGTGCCTGCTATGTACCAGCAATGCATTTGAACTAACAAATTTTTTCCTCTTTGGCTTTTAGCCTAGTCATGATAACTATAGAAGCAATGTTAGCTAATATAAAACACGGCCATAGTCCATTTCTTCGTTGGGATCTGTGTGCTGAAGGATGTTACGTCAGTAATAGCCGTATCACCTCAAATCACTGTCCTCAGAGATCTGAAATGAGCTGGCTGACAATACTGGAGCAGTTCGGGATCATTCATACAGTTTCTTCTGTTAGTTGATCAAAGCAACCAATATGTAGTGAACAATATTTATCTTTCCATAAAGAAGATGATGGGTGAAGCAAAATATTTACTTGTGTGTACCTGAGCGACGCTTCTAGAGGACTTTGGAGAAATGGCCCATCAGCCATAGCTTGATCCCCCGGGGCAGAGGGATCTGAGTGCTGTCTTTAGGTCTGGATCTGTGACCACCTCACAGCACAGTTCACTGAGCACTGCCTTGCTGGGTCCTGCTGGTAGGACAGTGAGGTACCACTGTAGGTAAATGCACAAGGCAAGACTCAGCCCCATCAATGGTCTCTATATACACACTCAAAAATACACTCTATATACACACCCAAATCAAAAATAACAAAAATAATAAAGCATGAACTTCCAGTGTTATTTTTTTTTCCCTTGAATTCCCTTCAGAAGTTGTGTTTGTATCCTTCCTTTATGGAAACCAAAGCATCAGTAACAAGAAATAGAAATTCTCCTCTAACAAAAGTGGTTAATATCAAGTTTTCACTTCTGAAGTTTCTAAAAATTGAGTCATATTAACATCAGTGGGCTTAAGAAATGTCAGGCATGTTCCAACAGTCCCAGAGAGTGACTGAGGTTGGGCTGAGGATCTAAGAGAAGACACAAACTTGTCTGTGGCTGGCAGCTTCCCATGTAGTAAACTGTGCACAACTGCTCACAGCTTCTTGCTTGAGGGTAGAGGAAAAACCTCCCATTATACACCACACACTATTTTCCACATTACTTCAGTTTTATGGTTTATTGGAAAAGCAGGCAAACAGATTCTGTGACAGCAATTCAAAGTGCTTCAGCGCTGCTCCTGTGCAGCTGATGCTCAGGACCAAGTGGCCATCCGGCTGCAGGCAGCTGTAGGCAGTCTGCTAGGCCCAGGCTAGAAGAGTGGTCCCATATACAGAGTTCTCCATGCAGTGTCTTGATAAAAATGATCATATTTTGGCTGACAGAGAATCTCAAAGCCTGAATGTGGGCTTGGGCACTCTGCTCTGGGTGTCCCTGCTGGAGCAAAGGTTGGGCAAAGAGGACCCAGGGGGTCTTAGCAACCTCAACCAGTGTGCATATTATATTTTGCATGACTTACTGAAGCACAACAAGAGGTATTTAAGGAAATTAAAGTACTTATGGTACTCAGGAAAGGAAAAGGGAAGTGTCCTGCTGTAGGCACCATGACTGAACAGCTGCTGGCATCATGAAAGTGGCTCTGGCAGGGTGAGTGCGACAGCATGGCAGTCTGAGTCTGCTTAGTGCAGCCCGTCAGCAGAAGGGCTGGACCATCTCACTGGATCCATAGCATCCATGGATCAATTAATATTTTTTCATAGAATCACAGAATCATTAAGGTTGGAAAGACCACTAAGTTCATCTAGTCCAACCACCAACCCATCCCCACCATACCCACTAAGCAATGTCCCTGAGTGCCACATCCACATGTTTCTTGAGCATCTCCAGGGACACTGACTCTACCATCTCCCTAGGCCGCCCTTTTTGTGTATTCAGAAATTCATTATGTATTTCCTAATGTTCAAAACTGTATTTCTTTAGCTAAAGCACTAACTCAGGGCTTTCTATTTGCAAAAACAAAATCATTTTTCACTGCTTTTCTCTTTTCTTTCACATCTTTCAGCAGTCCCTTCTTGTTATGCAGGAGCTGCCTTAGCCTCTACCTGACATCATTTCAGTGTGTTTTAATTTTGCTGCCTCCTTGCATTAATCACCTTTATTGCGCTCTGTTATCCTGAGGGGTGTTAAAAAGAAATCTAGCTCTATACAATTATTTAAAATATGTATTTAGCATTTATTAATTTTAGTATTGATACTAATATGGGTGCTATTTCAAATATCTTTAGTATTGGTAAGATTTTATAACATCATAATTGTAATTTCTTTTAAGAGATCATAAAAAACAGAAGGTCTAACTTCCTTGTGTCGTTTATTCTTCTGATCAGCTTGTAATGCTTCGACTTTACCTCGAAAAAGATTTAGCAGACACTAGGTAGGCTTTTCAACATTTTCACAAGATCAGCATGCTCAGTGTGCTAGATAAGCTCAGTGTGAACAATGAGGTCTAAAAGTAGTGTTTTCTTTTTACTCTGGCAAATGGGCAGATCCAAGCAGCTTTATTGCAGCACACACTGCAAGCAGTTCATGCCTGTATTAACAGGCCCTATAAAAGACGTAATTGCCATGTTAAGCACAGCTATGTGGCTCTCTTAGGAACACGGTACAAAGTGGTTTGTACCCTTTCCCAACATTCATAGTGTACTGCACCATTGTTCTCTAATCTTGCCACAGCTCCTTTTATGAGAAGTCAGGAGAATATGATTCTTTATTTCTTGCTGACTGAGTAGTCATCATTCCCAGTCCCGGAGCCCCTTTACGCAATGGAGAAAGAGAATTTTCAAACTAAAACTCAAAAATCAAACATAAAGCCTGCTGTACTTGGGATACTTCTGTGATGCGATAAACTCAGGTTTGAGTCCTCTCATTTCATTTGTTGTCCATCCATGAAGGGAAAGTTTCTGGTCTTTCATTATGAACTGCTCAGCCAAAATTCTCGTCATTGTCAAATGGGGTTTCATGTGTGCTCTGTTTTTCCCGTGTGCCCAGTGATCCTCCTGGTACCACAGGGACAACCTCTTGGTTGAGCAGCTTCATTGTGTATTCCATCTCACTCACCCTGCAGTCAGGACTTTTTTCAGGAAAAGCAAAGAGGAATGCTATCAAAATTGAAAATGTTTCTGCGAGGGCTGTAATGCAGACAGATTTATTTGCCCATGCAAGGTAGATATATTTAAAATGAGTACCCATAATGGATTTACAAATTGCAGGGCAATAAACATCCTGCAGTAAACATTCTGCACTAACATCTGCACATCACAGATGTCAGCAGACACTAAAACTCAAGACCAGATTTTGATTTTATGAAAGCCACCCTAATTCCAATGACTTGAGTACAAGTATTAACTTAAACGATAAAAGCTGATCCTAAGTTTGTGTAAGATATTTTAATGTTTAAATATGCAATATAAATCTTTCTCATTATAGTTCACAAACACAGATTGCCAAGTTAAATCAGCTTCACAACACAGCCATAGTATATGGATTGCATTTATTCCTTGGTGCAGTATTTAATCTCACTTTGGTTAGGAAAATGACCTCAGCAAGATCTGTCAATTGATAATTGCTTGATAATCTTTATTTATTAGTCATATTTTAAAAATATCCAAATATATATATACAAATATATCTTGTGCTACTGAGGAATAGCAGTAAAAACCATTCTCAGCTGATTCAAGAAAATGTATCAGTTAGGTTAGGGTGAAAAACACAAAATAAAATGCCCAGAGCAATCTTTTCCCTGGAATCATAAAACAGGATGTTTGGTTTCCTTGAAGACAGTGAAACAGATAGCCTTAAGATAAGGCTGCCAGAGGAAGAGAATATAAAATATCTTAATTAGGTTATGTTCTACATTGTATGGATTCTTCTGGAAATATTTCTTTCACTGTGTAGGTGACAGGATGTGGACTTCCAGAGGGTAGTTCAGATCTTTAGTAGTCTGAATAGTCTTGAGATGCCCATCAGTCACTATGGACTATATAGGGTAGGGTTGCTTAGCATAGCGTGGAGTGGATGTGAGTCCCTTGCAAAGAGATGTTCAGAAAGTGATGTGTGAAGATACTTATCTGACAGCAGTCTTTTTTACTAAGTATGCAGCAATTGAGAACATTTTTGTGGCGGGTCTATTCATGAAGTCATTCCGGTTGGAAGGGGCAAGATTTTCTTAGATACCTGCAAAGGTCATCTCTCATATATGTTCAGATTATCACAACATAATAAAATGATTCTTTCCATCAACAGGACTGCTGTAATTTGCAGGAGTGTATCAGTATTGCTTAGGGAAGCCCTGCAGAGTTGGCGTCATTTTCACTTGGACTGAAATTACAGAAGGCACAGTTAAACTGAGCATTATTATCTTAAGCACAGCCAGTCTTACCACTTTTTTTTGCTAAGGAAATCCTGTTATGGCATCATTTTAGATCAAGATATACACAAACTAGGAGGCACAGAACTTCCTATAGGATTCTAAGTCATCCAACCCAAGCAGCTATTTATACAATGAAGAAGTAAGTCCTGAGGATTTACCTCCATAATTATGCAGCATATGTATACATTAGTCCCTTAAGTCAAAAGTGATTTTGTAGAGAGCTGACATAGCATTAATCTAGTGGAGAGAAATTATTTCTCAAGCAGTTCATGACAATGGCAAAGTATAATTGCTCTAATGGTTGGTGCAGCTGCCTTACATAAACTGTCTTCAGAGAATAAAATAAATATTTATTTATTTCCTTCTTCAAGCCTTCTTCCTTCTCCAATTCAACTTTGTTTTTTGAATAGTCTTCTGAATTGTATGGGTTGTTTTTGGTTGTTGTTTTTGTTGTTGTTGTTCATTTTCTTCAATACAATTGGTTGCGTTTCTCAGTGATACAATAGCAGGTCAGCTTTGTGTAAGATAGTAAGGACTGGTTTGTGCCATGAGAAAAAAAAAAAAGAAAAGAAAAGAATTAGTTTTAAGAAATCAAAATCAAAGGAGAATCAGATTATATATATGCATATTGAGACTAAGTTCAAAGATATGGACCCATAAAATTATGCAACACTATCTTGTTTATATGTGTGGCAGTGGTATACACTTCCTTCCCATTCATTCCCTGCTGTTAAGTGAAGCTGCAAACTTGCAAACCACTATAAACACATTTAAAATTAGCATCCTGAAATCGTTTTTACCAAGATACAAAATTAAGCATGTGCAAAATCTGTATTACAACATCTTTAGAGCTTAAGAATGTCTTAGATGCCAACACAAAGGCATCTGACAAGAAAATACTGAATGCATGGTTCTGAGATGTAGCTGCAGTCATCACCACTATCTAGGCTCTTCTTTCATTTTCTGGGTGCTTGGCCAGGAAGCCTCTCTGCTGTAATTGTTCCCTACTTGCTTATCACGTCTGTTTGGGGTTTTAAGCTTTCATTTCTGAAACTGAAAAATAAAATGCATTGCATCCAATCGAATGAACAACAGAATATATGACCCCACTGAAAAAGCAAATGGCAAGCACAAACACCAGTCCTATGCTGCATGGACAGTTTGTCCTGAGAATCTTCATGCAAGGTTAGTACTTAAATTTATGCATAAAAAATGCATGAGAAAAATGAAATGTAGATGCTGATGGGACAGACAAATGCAAAGGCATTGGGAATCTTGGGAATCTTGGGAAGCCTTTATGAAGGGACCTCTTTTCCAGCAAAATAAGCTTGGTTGCCTTCCACATCCCAGCTCTTAAGTGCAGATGACCTCAGAATTTCCAAGTGTACATGTGTATTGCCCTTAGTGATACTTAATTTCCTTTTAAAAGGCACACACAAAAAAACACCACCACCTTTTTTCCTCTCCTAAAAAAGCCCTATGTGTTCAAATGGAGATTATCAATGCAAAGGCATTTCTGCCTGGCTACTGTTTCAGAGCTTGTAAAATACTTTTCAGCTGCTGTTGGTTGGGTATTTTTAATTCTCAGATGTAAGCAAATAGCTTTTGCCGTTCAGATCCTACAAGCAATTGGGTGTACAGTTAACAAATGCGTAAGGTGACACATTTACACTGAGGTCCTAACTTTGTTGTCACTGAAATGCTAACATATATTTTCTACCTTCATTTTTACCTTCCGTATTTGTGTCTTTAACACAACACACTTGGGACAGGTGCTGCAAGCACCCCTTTGAGCAGTCGCAGGCTTGTGAGCATTGGGTGAGGAAAGGGTGACAGCATCAGCTCTGCAGAGAGCCACAGCCTCCCTTTGTGCAAGTTTCATGTCACTCCCACCGTATGAGAAGCAAATGGGATAAAATGTAAATGGATGTTAAAACAAAACGGCTCAGGCAATAAGTTAAAAGGCCTTAATCTAGCTCAAATGTATTGATAATGAAAAAGACAATACACATCCATAGAGCCATGTGCAGCAGCTGGATAAGTGTTTTCTGATTTGCATGCTAAAAATGATCCACTATTGAGGGTTTCTGAACCTTGCCTATAAATACCCCACCATAGCAGTCCTCGAGAGAGGAAATGCCATGAGTCATGAAGTTTATCTTTGTAGTGCTGCATCTAACTCCGAAATGTGGTTTTGAACTCTCACAGTAAAAAGATAAATAAATCTGATATTTATCTGTAAATTATACAAACATTAAAAATCTATTATAATTAAATAACACTTCCTTCTGGACACACTTGCATACTTAATTTGCCATTACAGATTACATATGTAATTGAATTGGTTTCGGTCAGTGGAAAGGTGGTTCAGTAAACACACTGCAACTTGAAGTATATATGGTTACAGAATTGGAGCCACACTTTTCAGAGTATAATTCCTTAGAATTCTAGATTTCTGTCATGTAGAATCATAGAACTACCAACGTTGGAAAAGACCTCCAAAGTCATCCAGACCTACCATCCACCCACCACCAATATTTCCCTTCTAAATATTGTCCCTTCGTAAAACACTGAAGCTTTTCTTTAACACCTCTGGGGATGGAGACTGGTCAGCCCATTCCAGTGCCTGACTACACTTTTGGAAAAGAAATTTCTCCTTATACCCAACTGGAGCCTCCCCTGGCACAACTTAAGTGTATGTCTTTCTTGTCTTATCACTTGTTATGTGGGAGAAGAGGCCAGGAGGCCTATCCCCATCTCGCCACAACCTCCTTTCAGGCAATTGTAGAGAGCTGTAAGGTCACCCCTGAGACCCCCTTCTCCAGACTGAACAATCCCAGATCCCTCAGCTTCTCTTCATAAGACTTGAGCTCCAGACCACTCACCAGCTTTGATATGGATGATTACAGCCAAAGGTTTTCATGGAAATTACTTCTTTCGCCTCTTGTCTCACACATTTAGTTTCCATGATCATTGAAAGTGTAATTTAATTTTTTTTTTTAACATTGATTTTTAAATAATATTTTTATTTTTATTTAAATAAACCCTATTACATAATTAAAATTCAAAACGGGTTTCCAGGTATTTTCAAAATATTTTATACCACAAGACATGGCAATGCAAAATAAAAAGCAGATTTGGTAGGATTTCGGTTCCCCCGCAATCGAGGTCACTTCAGTGCACCTGTAGGCACCCCTTCATAAACCCTGTTCCACCCCAACCTGTGTGTGCAAACTGCCCTTCCTAAGGATCTCTCCCAGTTCCCCTTTCAGAGGTACTTCACTTGAGCACAGAGCTTTTCCATCTCAGGTCAACACCTTCCTCCAATAACAGGAGCCGTGTCTCTCTGGGGATGAGAGCCTTCCCTGTGAGACAAGAATTTAGCAATTAACATCATATGTAATTGCTCCTGGGCTCAGTGCTTGCAGATTTATAAATTCTTCATAATAGCATACTGAGTTAATGAACAATTCAACATCCAAATAACTGATTGTCCTGTCATGGCAAAAGTTTGCTCCTTGTTTCTTGGTTAGCCTAGTGTCAACACCTAGACACAATGAAGAGATAACTACCTTGAAATTAATGGAATTACAACATCCTACTGCAATAACACCACCAAAAAGAGAAGTAGACTTAGGCTTTTCATTACTAAATTTGGTATATTCAGCAGTTTTGAAACATACAGATCCTGTTCTCCTGCAGATCTGAAAAGATTCATGTCCTGTTTGCACTGTTTGTATAGTGATGTTAAATTTGTGCTTTGCATGAATTAAAACACAAAGTAACTCAGTGGAAGCAAATTAGGCAGTAAGACATGACAGAATAGTTTGGGAAAACTTAACATGGTACAGACATCTTGATGCAACAGTATTTCATGCCATAACATTTTTCTTTCACTCCATAAATATTTTCATCCATCTTGCTGCAACTTGAATAAATGAATAAATGCATAGAAAACACTAATGATAAGTCTTAAATTAAAACTAAGCTCACCATCTTGACATTTACTTTTTAAAATATGTATGAGACAGATCCTCTGATCTCTTTACTATATACTTAGAAATTCACACTCTTACCAGCTACTTCTGTTTCTGTGCCATGTAAAGCAGTGAATGCAGACCTCCTTTTCCAAACTCTGAATGCCCTACACCAGGCATGTCCAATTCACAGCCTGATACGGCTGGCAATGCACCCTCCCCTCACCCCATGCCAGCATGGCAGTGGCTTTGCTTCACTAAGTGGCCCCAAGCACACACCCATCACTCAGCAGCAACCAAACCATTGGTGTGTTATTCATGCTGTGTTGACTCAAACCAGGGCATGGGGAGGGCAGGGCTGTGAGAGCTGACTCAAGTGATGGCAAATAATTGTAGGCATTTTGATACATTGGATGAATGCAGTACTTTGAACAGTGAAAAATATGCAGCTGTGCTTTCACTTTTGATAGAGGAGTTTGAGAATAGATTTCAAGATTGCCAAAAAAATCATCAATTCATGTTTGCGGCACCATTTTTTTGTCAACATAAATACATGACCTGCACATTTTCAAATGGAATGTATAGAGTTGCAATCAGATGTTCAACTCAAAAACCAGATCATGTCTCTTTCCCAGAATTTCATAACCCTTCTCTTACCAGAGAGAAAAACTCTTCTCTTCCCAGCCTGTCTCACTCCAGTTTATAGGAGGGAGATGAGGTTCTTTTAATATCTGTATACCTGGTGTGAGATTAAGAAACAACGGTTCAAATGTTGGTCCAACCAGTTTATTATAAATCCTAATCAGGGAGACGGGGAAGGGAAGGAGGGTGATAGAAAAGATAGGAAAGAAGCAAGAATCACATAAAGTGGGGACAGTCACCACCAGCAGCGTGTCCCGTTGCTCGACGTTTTGAAGATCTGAGGCAAAAGCAGCAGGGGGGGAGAGCAGCAGCGTGGTCGGCCTTGGGCAGCAAGCAGGTAGCAGGAAGAAGTCACAGAGCCAATCCGGGAGGAAGCAATAGGACTGAGGTAGCAGGACCAGGAGAGTCCGTCAGCATGCAGGAATTCAGTAGTGAGGAATCTGATGGCAGACACCTTTGTTCTTTTTCAGCATCGTGGTAGAGCGCAGAGCAAGTCCAGGAGGGAGAGAGGCAAGTCATGAAGTTTTTCATGGCAGAAACCTCTTCTTCTTCATGAGGAATCTGTTGCCAGAAAACCTAAACCTCATGACTGTAGGTCCCCATTTTATCCTTCTTCTTTTTGTGCCTATGTGACATCCCTGGGTGCTTGAGCAAGTCATGTGAGTGCCTCCTGAGATGGCCATCTTCCTTGAGACAAGCCCACACAAAAGGCCGCTTCACAGCCATTAAGCTGCAGCTTATCTCTTATTTGTCCATCTGTGTCCCTCAAACAAAGGATTTCACAACCCTTGCCCAGGACTTATCCATCAGTGTTCTCCTGACAAAGGATTTCTCTGCGCTTGCCCAGGACTTGCTTGGACTTGTTGTGTCCCAGCAAGCTTTGAGACAATGATGTAAAAGAATAATCTCTTACACAGCCACATCTTATTCATGTCATCATTTTTTGTCAGTATGTACATTTGTGAACAATGGTCAAGAATGAATCATAGAATCATAGAAACATCTGAGATCACCAAATCCAACTGTGAGCCCATCCCCACATGCCCACTAACCGTGTCCCTCAGTGCCATATCCACATGGTTCTTGAACAACTCCAGGGATGATGAGTCCACCACCTCCCTGTTCCAATGCCTCACTACTCTTTTAAAGAAGTCGTCTTTCTAATATCCAACCTGAACCTCTCCTGGCACCATTTGAAGCCATTGCCTCTCACCCTAAAATACAACATATGAGGGAAAAGAAGTAATGAAAAGTATGTTATACAGAAGTTTCAGACAATAAAGAAAAACATATCTAACTAATGACATACAGGAAGAGTAAAGTCATCAAAAATTTCTATCAGACACCTTGAGTCTTCACTAAGAATTGCAGTCTCTGCCACTGAACCCATCTGAACCTTCATTGGTGCAGATTTTTAAATTCAGCATGCAGGCTCTTGTTCATTGGTGGTGAAAATGCAGAGCCAATGATGATGACTATGTTGAAAAATACTGTTTTGTAGCTGAGATTTTGCTACCCTATCAAATACTGTTACTGTGTTTTTCTATCTGTTGCAGTTTCCATTTAAATAAATTGGAGGCATTACTTTTGGAGCAGTCTACGTATACGAAGCCCAAGATAATTCCTTTTCACTAAGTGTGTCCCAGGCCTGCCAAAAGGTTGGGCACCCATATGCTTTATAAGAGAAGCTTCAAGCTCTTTTTTGCGAGAGCTTGAAGGATCAGGGTCTAGTAGCTTTACTACCTGTAACCGTAATGCCATGAGGCAGTTTTATGAACTCCAAACATATCATCTGATCTTAAAATTGTTTCCAAAAGAACATTAATCAGGAAATCCAATTTCAGTGAATTTCATATGGTCTCCTATTTTGCTGCTCAGGGGTTTTTTCCATGCAGAAAACCTTCTTTGCTGGGCAAGAGAGAAAAAAAATTTAGAAGAATCTATGTTGCACACCTTTTTTACACCTGCTGAGGGAAATGTTATCTGAAAGAGAACAGTGAAGCAAATGAAAACTCTTTCTATATTAATCTTCCTTTCCAATGTTTATCCAGCTTTCAGCTCTTAAGCTAACTGAAATCTATTAATGTAAGAAAAGAAAATTAGTTCCAATTATGGTTAGTTTTGGAGGGAGTAAGTGCAGGAGGCCATTGCTCTGGAGTAATTGGAATGAAAACAGTAGTAATTTATATCTAATCTGTGGCTAATGTTAAAAGTATTGTTGCTAGGCTCATTTTCCACAAGGGACAATACCGTTTACTTACAGGCACTTAGGGAATCTCAGCAGTATTCTGCTTCCATTTTTCTGTGTATTTGAACCTAGTTGTGATAAAATATTGCAATAATAGCTTGCTATTGCTGTGGGAAAGTTGCAGATTGACACATCCAAGTTCCTTGGAAATTTGTAGTTTGCCAGTCTGTCATTCAAAGAGATTGTGATATATGTGATGCCAAAGTACAAATGTAGGACAGTTGTGTTTAATTCAAAAGCACAAACATAATCTTTTTTTTTTCTTTTTTTAGGCAGTCATCCTATCCTTCCCAAAGTAACAGTAAGCAACGCGTTGCAGGAAATTACATCAAACTGTGTTAAATAGCATCAAACTGCACAAAATAGTTCAGGGAGGCGGCTGGCTAAAAAGCAGCTCTCTAGGGAGCAATTTGGACATAGACAAATCAGCAGTACAGCTGTGCAGTGATGAAGGCCAGCAATGGCCTGGACTCATCAGCAAGAGTGTTGCCCAGGTCAGGGGAGAGGGCATTCACAACCTCACTGGGCAACCTGTTCCAGTGTCCTACCATCCTCACAGTAAAGAATTTCTTCCTAACATCTAGTATAAATCTACCCTTTTCCACTTGAAACCTTTTCCTCTCATTCTGTCACTACCTGCTGTTATAAAAAGTCCCTCCCCAGCTTTCCTGTAGACCCCCTTCTATTACTGGAAGGACTTTAATGTCATAGACTTTATCAGCCTATGACAATAATTGTTAATGGCTGGGATCTATTTTGCATTGAATTCATTACAGATGGGGAGAGGAACAGTGTGCTTGAAAAGACCTTGTGGTCATAAGATCTTATTCCTTTCCTTTCTTTGTAGGAAACTACATAGTGAATCTAGCAACATTTATGAGCATCCCATGGAGATCGTGTTAAAAAAAATAAATAAATTGCTGATTTAAATTAAATGCGTGGCTCATGAAAATAAAAATAACAATTTCTTCCCTTTGTTTTTCAAAGACTGAAGTATTGTCATGTCTTTGAGAAACAGTGAACGGGGACAGATAAATCACTTACCCCATTCAGTGGCTGTAGCATAGTTAGAGGTGGGCAGACGTTCTACCCAAAGGTTCTCTTCTTCAGTTGCTGCCAGTTCAGGTAAAACCATCAGTCATAAGCAGTTAAGTCCACACAGTTCATGTTTTTTTTAATTAATTTTTTCCTCTGAATTTAGAAAGGTCTAAAAGAAAGTTGTAGACCTTACATTTATGTATGTCAACCCATTTATCAGTATCAGAAAAAATAGTTACTTTGTTATTTGTTGGTACATGAGAATTTTAATCTCAAGACTTTTCAAAATATTCTACAGTAAATCAATTTTACTGAGCTTTTTGTGGTAAAGTACTAGTTTTACTATATAGTGGTGACAACTCATGCAGTTTTATCAGAAAACTGCTAGCATTTAAAATTCTCTTTAAAGACTGTAAAAGACTCCTTTCATTGAAAGCATAATATTTTATATTTTCCAGCTTTATAGTTTGCCTGAAAAAAAGAATTAAAGCTATTTCCAACCTCTGAACATATTTCACAATTTCATAACTGTCTCCAAAGCAAGAGAGCATGTTTCGGCTCTTCTATTTTTTTTTGTTTTAGAAATACTAATTTATTGTCTGTCAAAGGGCATAAAAACCTTCCACTGAACTTTAAAAAGTCCTCTGCACACCCCATTATTTGTTTGCATGTAGGCAAGACCTTGGCAATCTATGTTACCAGTTGTAGGTGTGTATGGAGAAAGCTCAAGATGTGGAAAATATTAGATTTAATTAAAAAGGCATGCATAGGATACAGGGAAAAAAAAGCATGCTGTTCTTGTAGGCAAAGGAGCCACACAAATAATAAAGCATCATTATTAAATCTTTAAGAAGACATAATTGTAGCTTAGCATTGCTAATCTTTTTTGTGCAGACCAGTCTTTCTTTTTCTGATCTCAAACAAATTTATTAGAAAAACTAAAGCTGCATCCATTTGATGTGATGTTACTTCAGCTTCAGTAAAAGCAAAGTTGTCATGGAATGCTGAGAATGCCCTTTTCAGGTGACCGGCTAGAAAATGCCAGTTTTTATTTCCCTACTGTGTGTGAAACATGAGCAGTGACATTCACTGTCTTTATGTAGCATTGTAAGACCAGCTGGGCGACAATGGCATCAGCCTTTGTCTAATTTCATGTCGTACGGTCTTCGATAACTCTTGGGGAAAATATAACCATTAGAACAAAAGAGCTCTTCTGCCTCCATTGTGTGTGTGTGATAGAAAATAGGGCTTGAAGAAGCCCAGTCCATTTCTTGGCACTGTATTTGTATGAATGCATCTGTTTCCCTCTTTTAAGAACAAAGGCACACAGACAAAAAGTTAGAGCCCCATGGCAAAAAAGACCCAGGTATTGTTGTTGTTTGGTATCTTTGTAGGCTTACAGATGATCTCTGCATGGTGGTTGTGACACCACTGAAGTCTATGGGATAAATGGACGATGTTTCAAGACATGAATAATAGTTGCAGAATTTTTTTCTTTAGCTTTTGTGAAATGCCTGTTTACTGCTTGCTACGTCTTTCATTGCTCTCATTACCATAGCCATCTGGAAGCTTGGAAGTCATGAATATATTTATTGTCTTAATACCCCCGCACATTTAAAAGTTATTATCATCCCCATTTACAAAGGTGAGGAGCTGAACCATATTTACAGTCAGCTAAGCACAGCTCTTAGTCCAAGTTTGTCCATCATCCACGTGCTTTGCAGGCAAGTGTGCACTCAGCTACAGAGACAGACTGAATCTCATACATTTGCTAATACTTGTATTTCAAGCACATCCACAGGAATAGAGCCCAGACTTATTTTTTTGTGCAGGCCATTGGAAATGATGGGGCATAAGAGAAGGCCATAATTCAGTCCACCAGCAAATATCTCTGGGCAAATATATGGTGTTTGGTTCTTATGACTGAAATTCAGACAGCAATGTGGATATAAAACATATAGAGCTCAAAAACCTGTCAAACCTTATTTGAAGATGACCTGTGGTGGTTTGCTCAAGGTCTTAAAGGAAGCTGGAACACAAGAAGTCAAATGTAGATCCGTAACACCAAACTGTTCATCCCTTCAGCCTGTTGACACGTAAATTCTGTACACCTTTCAGTCTTGGTTTTCTTTCTTGGATTTCTCTGAGGTCAAGAGCTGGGCAGAATCTCATGATATTTAATTTGAAAGTTGTTGAAATTGTTGCTGCAGAGTCTGAAGACATACATGGACTATAAGGTGAGCTGAAGCAATTGTTAAGTTTAGAAAGGCACACAAGCATTTGTGCGGATTTTTAGCGAGGCAGAGGGTGAGGACTGAAGGCAAATGCTGGCAGTGACCTGATGTTAAACAAACAGATCGGGACATGGATACAATATGGGATTTGACATGAGAAATTGCTGGATATGACAATGTGGAAATGTGAACAAAATTTCAGATAGGACTGTGAAGGATGGCTGGACCTTGCAGAGATAAAGGTGAAGTTACATGAGAAGTGGTTCAATTTTACATGTAATTTACAGGCAGTACTGGGGACATGAGGACCAACAAGATAACCATGTCAGTAATATCAAGCAAAGATGAGATTACCTAGAAATCCCAAAATTGGATAAAGAAGCAGCAAACCTGGGACCATTGGGGAGAAAAAAGTTGTTAGGGCTGAGTTTTTATTTGAGAGGAGACAGACAGAGAAAGCAAAGCACGAGCATGATGGAAGTGAGGGTGAAAAGATGGAAAAAGGGATAAAAATGTTTGCAACGGATACAATCAAGTTTGTCCAGGGACACCAGCTGGGCAGCCCTATGCTTGTTTGCCATAACATAATTATGACAGTAAGCCATATTTGTCTAGCCATGCCACACAAGCCAAATATGCCTCTTCAGTCAAGATGGAGAGCATAGGATAAGCTTTCCTGTTTTGCACGGGAGCACTGAGATGGACTGAGCATCCTGGTACTGCCATACTGGGGCCATGTCGTGCCTAACAAAGTCACCGTGTATTCAAATCTCCATACAAAACAAAAAGCAGAGCACAGGAGAAACATATTGGAGGAGAAAGAGATTGGAGTTACAGCGTAAGTTCCTTTCAGTAATCTCTGAGACCAGACAAAAGATGGGTCTTTTTAAAAAAAGTAAGTGGGCTTAATATGTCATTGAAAAGATTACATTTAAGCTAACAACATCAGTTATTTCATGCAAATATGTCATTATAATACATATCTTAGGCAGTGAATTCAAATGAGTATACAGAGTGTTTAATTTATGCTTACTACTGCAGACTCTTCTGTTCATAGCTTCTAAGTTTTTGCATATCTTAATTAATCCAGCACAGTTAGTACCATATCTCCTTGTAGCCTGCTTTCTTGCTTTGGACTGTTTGTTTTTCTTAAGACACGTACTTGTTTTGCTACTTCTTATTTTTTTTTTAGGCCCTCTGCAAACAGATAGGAGCAACTTCACATTCAGAAATCATGGTCCTCAATGGAGGACTTCAACCACCCAGATATCTTTTGGAGGGACAACATAGCAGGGCACTAGAAATCAGAGGTTCCTGGAATATGCTGATAACTTCCTCTTCCAAGTGGTACAGGAACCCAGGAGAATAGGTGCTATGCTGGACCATGTCCTCATCAGTGAGGAGGGGCTGGTGAATAATGTGAAGTTCAAGGGCAGCCTTGACAGCAGTGACCACGAAATGGTAGAGTTTAAAAGCAGGGGTGTAGAGCGGGTGCACAGCAAACTTGCAGCTCTGGACTTCAGGAGAGCAGACTTCAAACTCCTCAGGGAACTGCTTGGCAAAGTGAGATGGGATAAAGCCCTGGAGGGAAGAGGGGCCCAAGAGAGCTGGTCAGTATTCAAGAACCATCTCCTCCAAGCCCAGAAGCAGCAGATCGCAAGAAAAAGGAAGGCAGGAAAGAATGCCAGGAGGCCTCCATGGATCA
The DNA here is from genome assembly GCF_019232065.1 of Centrocercus urophasianus. Lineage (NCBI taxonomy): Eukaryota > Metazoa > Chordata > Aves > Galliformes > Phasianidae > Centrocercus > Centrocercus urophasianus. Next base: position 32,193,087 of record NW_024884253.1, read on the forward strand.
ACAGGAAGCTCTTGGACTTACTTAAGTGCAAAAAGAAAGTCTATACAGAGTGGAAGCAGGAATGAGTTACTGGGAGGAGTACAAAAAGTTGTCTGAGCAGCCACGGATCAGGTTAGAAAAGCTAAAACACAGATAGAATTAAATCTAGCCAGGGGCATAAGGGGAACAAGAAGAAGTTCTACAGATACATGAGTGATGAAAGGAAGGCCAGAGAAAAGGTGGGACCTCTCTGGAAGGAAACTGAAGACCTGGAGATGAGGGATATGGAGAAAGCTGAGGTGCTCAGTGCCTTCTTTGCCGCTGTTTTCACCAGCAAGGGCTTAGCCACACTGCCTAAGCTGCAGAAAGCAAAAGTAAGAATGTGCCCCCTGTAAGTGAAGATCAGGTTTGAGACCATCTAAAGAACTTGAAGATGTACAAGTGCATCGGACCTGATGAGATCCATCCACAGGTTCTGAGGGAATTATAGAATAATATAATAGAATCATAGAATGGTATGATTCTATGATTTCTTCAGAACTGGCAGATTAAGTTGCCAAGCCATTATCTGTCATCTTTGAAACGTAGCAGCAGTATTGTGAATTTCCCATTGACTGGAAAAGGGGAAACATAACCTTCATTTTCAAGAAGAGAAAAAAAGAAGATCCAGGGAACTACAAGCATATCAGTCTCACCCCTGTGCCTGGCAAGATCATGGAGCGGATCCACCTGAGGGCCCTACTGAGGCACATGGAAAGTGAAGATGAGGTGATTGGTGAAAACCAACATGGCTGCAGAAAGACCAAGTGATGCCTGACTTGGTGGCATTTTATGATAAAATTACGGTGTCAGTGGATAAAGGAAAAGCAACTGGCATCATCTGCCTGGACTCGTGCAAAACATTTGACAGTGTCCTGCATGACATCTTGGTTGCCAAAATGGAGAAATGTGGAATTGATGGATGGTCCACTTAGGAAGTGGGAATTGGCGGAATGGTCACACTCAGAGAATTACAGTCAGTGGCTCAGTGTGTACGTGGAGACTGGTGACAAGTAGCATTCCTCGGGAATGGGTGCTGGGATGGGACTGGTGTTATTTAACATCTTTGTAGGAGACAAGAACAGTGTGATTGAATGCATCCACAGCAAGTTTGCAGATGATGCCAAGCTGAGTGGTGCAGCTGACATGCTAGAGGGAAAGGATGCCATCCAGAGGGACCTGGACAGGCTTGAGAGGTGGGTCCATGCCAAGCTAATGAAGTTCAACAAGGCCAAGTGCAAGGTCCTGCACCTGGGTTGTGGCAGTCTCAAGCATAGATACAGGTTGGGTTATGAATGGCTTGAGATCAGAAGAGAAGGATTTGGGGGGCGCTGATTGATGAAAGACTCAACATGAGTTGGCAATGTGTGCTTGAGCCTAGAAGGCCAATCATATCCTGAGTTGCATCAAGTGAAGCATGATGAGCAGGTTGAAGGAGGTGGAGCAGGTTAAAGGAGGCCCCTCTACTCTGGGGTTGGAAGACCCATCTGGAGTACTGCATCCAGTCCTGGAGACCTCAAAAAAAAGACATCAATCTGCTGACACGGGTCCAGAGGAGGGCCACGAAGATGATCAGAGGGCTGGAGCACCTCCCATATGAGGACAGGCTGAGAGAGCTGTGGGTCTTCATCCCGGAGAAGAGAAGACTCCAAGGTAACATCAGAGTAGCCTTCCAGTACCTGAAAGGGCGTACAGGAAAGCTGAGGAGGTACTTTTGATAAAGACATGTAGCAGCGACAAGATGAGAAGAAATAGCTTTAAACTGAATGAGGGTAGATTTAGACTAGATATCAGGAAGAAATTCTTTACTGTGAGAGTGGTAAGACACTGCAACAGGTTGCCCAGTAAGGTTGTGGATGCCTCCTCCCTGGAAGCATTCAAGGCTTGAATGGGGCTGTGAGTAACCTGGTCTAGAGGGAGGTGTCCCTGTCTACAGCAGCGGGCTGGAACTAGATGATCTTAAAGGTCCCTTCCAACCCAAACCATTCTATGATTCTATGATTTTGTTTATTTTCTGCTCTGAGAAAGTGCTTTCTTTCTCTCTTGTATTTACATAAGACCCAACGACATTTGTTGATGCAAGATGGCATCCATTAGCATACAGAGTTTTTTTATGAGACGGAAGCAACTGGTTCCCCCTTTCTGTGTTTGAGCTATGTGCAGTGTTTGCAAATCACTGGAGGCCAGCTTTGCTTGAAAAAACATCATTCCTTTGTTGGATCTTGAACTGCAAACATCCACCTTTGCATACCACCTGTTCATAGAATGAAGCTGTTTAAAGGAATAGTGCTGGTAGTACTGCATAGTTTAGGCCTGCAAGTTTCTTGCTTGGGTAAAGTAGGACATCAATATTGCACCTAAAAAAATCTTTCAAACTCAGATAGACCATGTCTGGGAATTAGCAGGCAACATGCATATGAGTTCTGTTTTCAAAGAAGTCATCTGTTCGATACTGATAAATATCATGCAATAAAATATTTTACCTCCTCAGCATTTCTTCCTACATTACCCAAGCAAAATCATTTTCTTTCAAAATTATAGATAAGCTAGCTCTTCTTTGTACCAGGAATAACATCAGTTTTCCTGCCTTATTAACTAAAAAGCAGAAATTATACAGAATGCTATATAGAAAACACAAATGGTTCTCTTTTCTGTTTGGATCGGCATCTGTTCCAATACAGAAAACCTTACAGTTGTGTTCAGGAAGTTTTGTTAAGTTCCCTTCCCACACATTCCTATTAAATTTCCAGAAAGAGCCCAACCTTATTTAAGCAATTTTTTTTAAGAGTCCACACTATCCCAGTAACAGACAGATAAAGAAAGTTTGAATATTTTGAAACATTTCGACTAGCAGAAGAGTTTAGCGGAGATGAAGGAGTGAAGCAATGAATCTTTCATTGCACATGAAAGCTGATGGCATACTGGGAGTTGTCTAGAGGCTTTCATGGTGTATTTTTTTCAGATGTATCTTTCAGTGTGTGTGTACTCCCGTCACCTTAATGAACCACTTAAGTGCAAAAGCTATGGCGACTTGTTCTCAAGAACTGTAAGATTTCCTCTGCCATTAGGAGTAGATGACTATAAGTGAGGATTGTGGGGATTTGTTTTCTTTCGGGTTCGTTTTGGGTGTTTTTTTTTCCCTGTAGGTATTTGATTTATAGCATAATTCCTCAAACTGTGTTTAAAATACTTGTAAAATCTTTGTAAACATATTTTAATTGAATTGCTTGGGAAATGAGAGAGCTGATTAAGGTTCACATTAGTCAAGATAATAACAATAAGGATTTTCCGGAAGGAAATGAGAAATTTACAAGAACACAGTTCACGCCATGTGACTTCATGAGAGAAATTCCATACACAACATTGGTAAAGAAGTTTTGCATGTGCTCCAGAATGGCTTCATTGAATCCATCTGGTCTGTTCATAGATAAGTAAAACAATGAAGTAAATAAAAAGATCCAAAGAAATCAACAAAGAATTTTTATTCCCCAGCAGTGGCAGAGTTTATCACAGACTCATGTAGCATATTCTGTGTTTCAAAAGCAGCTGCACCATTTTTCATGCAGTTCTTAAAAATATAAGAGGATCACGAAGAACATAAAACCCACTGCATGTCAGTGCTAGCCAATGGTTTGTCACCCATTTTGCTCAGATACCAGACTGTCCATGGGGACATCACTCTCTGGCTGCTACTCTTTGCTCACCAATCTCACTGGTCAGTTTAATTCTTAAAGCTTGTGTACTTCTGTTTGTGAATGCTTTCAGTCGTGTTGGTACAAAATTCAAACCATCCCTCTAAATCCTAGCTCTTAATGCCATTAGTTTAGTTGCTGGTGATAAATTGAAAGTTTGTCCTCTTTGACTGAATGTTCTATATTAATTTCTGTAAAATATATTCCATCTTGCTATTTGTTTAAAATTTTAAAAGTAGGCTTTTAAGAAATGTTTTAGAGACAGCATAGTTAGAAAAATAATGCATAAAGCAGCATTTTGCTGACATGCATCATCAGGCAAGACAATATGAAACAACTTTTCCTAAATGTATATGTGATCAACTTGATCCTTTCTCCTCGAGAGCTCAAGGAGCAAGGATAGGGAATATCACTACGGATAGTTCTGAATGTTTTGGATACAGCTGCCATTTGTCAGCCACAGCAGTCCATGAACGGGTAGAATTTGTTGCTGAATGTTAAAAATTGTATAGGCTGTTGGATCTCTACTTTAAATGCATTGGGTACTGCATAGTGCTTAATGTAATAATTTGATTTTTTAATGTGAAATATTCCTAGGAAAGGTTAGGGCTATGTTATTTGGTTGGTGGATATCAAGAATAAAGCAGGATCTGGTATTTGTGCTTTTTGGAAGAACCTAGAATGATTACCCACCAGCTGGCTAGCCTACATAAGTGGGAGTTTGTCGATAGCCTTCAGGAGTTCATTGTCTTCCTGGAGCTTGCACAACAAAAAATGAAACTGCCTTGTGGCATTGGCTTAACCATCCTTTTATGAAATACTAACAGCACCAGGTATGACAAACTGCTTTCTTTGAGCTCTCCAGGAGCAGGGCCAGCCACAGCTTGAGGCATTTCCCAATGATGTGTCAAGTGATCAATCAGTCACAGCACCAATGTTTTCCCCTTTAAGGCATGTGTTTCATCAAATGAGAAATGACAGAGCTGCTGAGCTAATCCAAGACAGTTTAGAGTGACGTGTATTAACTCAGGACCATACCTAAGTGATATCAGTCCATTCAACATTCCATCATAGATGTATAACACATGCTTAGATACTTATTTCATTAAAATCTGTTCCGCATATGTTGGTTGCCCCAATTCTTCCAGAAACTTCCAATGAATGTTTATTAATTACTTCACCTTCACATGTCCTGGGCAATCGTTGCTGCTTTTTAATAATTTCCTTCTTAACAGAAATTTAATACTCTTAGAGAAGTGAGTAATGGGAAAGACTATTACTGCTGTGTGCATTATAAATTAAGAGCATTTACTTCCCTTGAAAATACACAACAGTTTTATGCTCTAAGGAGCATTCTCTTTTTGTGTAAGTTCCTATAAGGGAGGTTCAACTTGTCTCCAAAGCTTAGTAAAAAATCTTTCCCTTAGAATTTTTAGAGCTGCCAAATTATAAAAAGGGTCCTTCCAGAAATCTTCCTCCTGAGGCACAGACCATTTGTCAGGTAAGGCCAACAGCAGCCGAGAACAGTGAACTGATGTAGTCCACTTCTCTGGCTACATCAGTATTATTGCACACACATTCTAGGGATAGTTCTAAAGCTTTCCATTTCAGCTTTAGTGGGTGAACAGTCTTGTTTTTCCTCAGTAATTTGGCACTGGAGACATAATAGAATACTTTTATCTTCTGTCTCAATGATTTTGATTCGCAAGAAGTACTGGAGTCACAATAGAACACTTTTATCTTTTGCCTCAAAATGTGCAAGGACATTTTCCACAGGTTCCCCATACATTGTTTGTAAAAAGTGACTCACTATACAAGCAATGAAATCTTCCAAACCGGGAAAAAGTGGATGGAAGTAGGTCAAAGGCTTTGCTGATGGAGCTGATAGTGAAAAAATGGGAAGAAGAAGGTGGACACTCGACCACCCTAGATACCACTGAGCTTGCCCCCAAAGAGACATTAGCACATATCTATGAGACCTTGAAAAACAATGAATATGTATGCCAATGTACTGCATATGTATGTCCCAACTGTTCAACTGTAGAACTTGAACTCCGAGAGGGTGTGCTTGCTTGTCAAGTTGCCCTGTGTGAGCCATGGGGAATAAAGGAGTGCCGCTTTCAAGCACCACACTGGAGTTAGAGAGTTTTCTTCCCAGATTTCATATGACACTCTGATAATATTTAATGTTTACTCGTAAATATCTTAATAATTCTTACAACACTGGGGAGTCTTACAAGAGCTGCAGCCGCAAAGGAAGGATCTAGTAATTGCTTTGAGAAATGGCAGCAGCCAAGGAACCTTCCTAAGACAGGGAGAAGGTGAAGGCACACTCACCAGTGTTGTTTCTAGTTAGCCAAGTATCTTCTGAGCAGATTCAGAAGCATCAGGAAGATAAGGGGCTTCACAATATGTTTTTGTAATACGCTTCCTCTCAATGTCAAGGGAAATGCTACAGCATAAAATTCCCAAGCAAGGAAGAAATTGGACTTTAAAAAAATTGAAGAGGATTCTGGCTGGAGGATGGAACTGTCCAAATAAAGATGTGTATGATTTCTTTGGGCTTTTGGGGAGAGAAGTACTGAATGTTATGATGTGAAGCCAAAGTCTTAAAAGGTAGGAAAACACCAGAACTAACATTGGCCATGCACAATTATTTCAGCCCCTTTTGTGAGTGGAATTTAATGTTTTAGTTGCACAATCACAGCTTGCGTTTTTCTGCAGTCACCTTGTGCTCTCCAGCCTCCCACAGTTCCATCAGATGGATGGACAGCTATTCAGTTTCGTGTTCTATGTTTCAAAATTTACGTTTGTTATAATCTGCTAAAAAAAGTGCATAGAATGAGCTGCTATTATCTAGAGCCTTCTGAGCATGTAAGAATAACTGTTTACATGTTTACATGACAGATTTGTGCAAGGGTAAGGCAAAAGGTATGTCCTTCATATGAAGGCCACCTATCTTCTACAGTCCCCTCTTTAAAGTATGAGACCACTGGATCCTCCAAAGCCCATTACATTTTCAAACCTATAAAAGCAGTGCATCTTGCTGATCTTGCCTTCAGAAAGACATTTTATGTTTTTGCAATATAAAGGATGATTTTTTATCTGAGGTACACTTTCAGTATGGAAGATATCTGTTTGAACGGTTGTTAGAAGCAAGGAACAGAAGCATTTACACAGAAATGGAAGAACAACATAACACTCTTGTCTGCAAAGAGCAAAACACTTGCATGGAAGTGCATGACCCAAGCAGAAAGTTTAGAAGCACAGCTCCAGTTCGTCTGGCATTTTGCTGCTGCCGAGCGCAATTACAGCCACTGTAACCTATTTACTTTTGCACTGTGCTGCTGCAAGAATCCTGAAAGTGTCAATTCAATGTTCTCTTATTGGCAGTGATAAAGTCATTCGTGTTGTTCCTGAGAGCGAGAGGGAGACACAGATCCTGAAGGCTGCATTTAACAGGCTTAAGGTGAGTTTGATTATCTTCTTTTTCCCATTTTTGTGGAAAACTGCACTGGTTAAATGCCTTTAATTTGTCATTTTACTTCAAGCTATTTAATTCTCTGGAAAACAGCCTTTTCCCATTAAATTCTTAATTTTTCAATAAAATGGCAAAGGAACTGGATTCATCATGCCTGATAATTTTAACAGAAAACACTTACTGCCTAAAACAATATACATGACACACTTGCAAGTTTGCTGGTTTTTTCCCCTCCCACTTCTTGCCAGCATACACAATTGCATACTTCATTATCTAGCTTGATTTAATTTAAAATACTGACTTCAAGATATGAACACATACAGAAGTAAGAAAAAAAAAGTGGCTTTAGTCTGGGAATATCTCTAGCAGAATGTCCACAGGCAGGACTCACTGGCAAGCCAGAAACCATCTTCCTTAGCCTTTTCTTGAAGATATAAATGAAAAGCTTTGGAGTGAGATCCTACCTGGTGCAACACAACATAAATGTGCTCTGCATTGCTAGCAAAACTACCAAAGGCACAGGCGCTCATTCTATAGCAATCTGGCTCAGTATCACAGACAACAAAGGAGATTACCCACAAGCACGACCCCAAATCCTTGCAACAGCAAAGCATTTTGCCGTGCACATGGACTTAGCTTAGGCACCCAGGGATGGATGAACCTCATCAATAGTCTCCAAAACAGAATAACCAAAGCAGAAACAAAGAAGTAGCAATTTGATCATGATGTTGAATTTGTTCCAGGTGTTGACCGTGAGTCCCAGGTTCTGCTGTTTACCTGTGTTGGCTTATGCTCTGCAGGAGGGCAACAGCTGACTTTTCCCTATAACTGTGAAGGTAGAGCAGTTTGATGGGCAGCCTTAGAAGTAGCACATACACAAGTTAAGTAATTTGGCAGAGTGAACTCAAGCCTACATTTGTGTCTGGCTGACAAGAGCTGTATGGACACTGCCAGTGGATCACTGTGGTAACTGTCAGTCCTGGGTAGTATCGTTTTGTGTCACATCAGTAGTATCAAAGTGTTGAGAGCATGAGCAAACACCTTTGCTGTTCACTGCTTTCAACTTCAAGCAAACTATTTGGCAAACTGCAGTGAATCTCATTCTGTGTTACTGAGGCCTGATATAAACGATTATGTTCTCACTGGGACAAAGAGTGAAAGTGCATGTAATTTTATAGTCCAGTAGTTAACACCAAGGATACAAGCTAACCAAATCTTAGTCTGCTTATCAAATTGGAAAAAAAATGAAGCTGCTAGAGCTCTCACATTAAGTGTTCCACCTTTTGGTTCTGATGAAGCTTTCTTGCTACTGGTTCATAAGAAAGTGGACAGAACCTTAGACTCCAGACCCCAGGGGAAGACTCACTGCAGAGAATATCCATCAGGTGAGGCTTGATGCCTCACTAGCTTTAAGTTGGTTGGCTGAGGCTCTCTCCATCACCTCTACATTTCTTATTGACATGTTTGGTTATTTCTCCACTTAGGATACTAAATGTTGCTCTTAAGGCATTTGGCTTCCATACACATTGCATGAGGAACCTCAGTGTTCAATGCTATGTAATATAGTGCTTTGCACTGTAATGCCCACGTCAGTTAAAGAATATCATCTTATAGTTGTTTCTGCAGAGTTTACTAATGTCTCAGGGAGACTTTGGGCCTGACCCTCAGCTTTGAATGTTACAGTAAAACCCCAAAGAGGATAATCATTTCACTCAAATTAGGAAAAAAGTCTAACCATCAGACCAAGAAATACATGTGGAAGCTGTTTTTTGCATTAATTTCTTCCCTTTGGATACTGGAACATAAAGAGGGAGCACATATGTTTTTTCCTTTCTCCTCATATTGCAAACCCTGCAAAGCAAAAGGGTTACTCACCTTCCTGCAACTGTTTCTCATTACAGAGCTCCCTTAGGCTCCCAGATGGAGATTCGTTCACCCAATTTCATCAAAATGGGAGCAGTAGAAACTTGAATAAATAGTTGCATGCTACAACTCTGAGAACAGGATAATAAAATTTTGGCAAAGTGCATTGGAATCTGACTAGTTAATTAGAAAATGATTGATTTTTATGAGGTAGGGAGCTAAGGAGGTTAATGGGAAGATTTTTTAAAATGTAAGACAGTACTGACACCCAGTTTCATGAAAACAGTATGGATTTGGCTGCTTTTTAGGTCTTGGGGCTGTCCCATCTGCAACTACTTGACTGCCTGTCTACATGTGGTCAGAATCACAAATTCATGGGACCAGAGAAACATAGAAAGGTTGAGGTTGGAAATGACCTCTGGAGATCAGCTAATCCAAACCCCTGCTAACTAATGTCCACCTGTGTCTGGGTGGTTTTTTAATATCTCTGGGGAAGGAGACTCCACAACCTATCCAGGAAACTTGTGCCAGTGCTCTGTCACTCTCATAGCAAATAAATTTTTTTGTTGTCTTCAGATGGAACTTCCTGTGTTCCAGTTGGCTCCTGTTGCCTCTTGACCTATCACTGAGCACCAGTGAGAAGAGTCTGACCCAATCTTTTTGGCACCCTTCCTTTCAATACATTGATCAGACACCCATTGAGTGTTCTGTTCTCTCGGATAAACAGGCCCAGCTGCCCCAGCCTTTCCTTCTACGAGAGGTCTCATTACAGTTTCTTAATCATTTTAGTAGCCCTTTGCTGGATTTGCTCCAGAAGCTCCATGTATTTCTTGTATAGTGGAACCTAGAACTGGATGCAGTATTCCAGTTGAAGCCTCACCAGGGCTAAAGAGAGAGGGAGGATAACCTCTCTTGACCTGCTGACAAGATGCTGCATAATGCAGCACTGTGACCTGACATGCAGCAAAATAAAGATCATTCCAAACTATACTGGTAGAGCTAGGACCTGGAAGTCGATCCCTCCAAAATCCCAGAATAGCGTTTCACCAGAAGACCACACTTCCCAGAATTTCATCGCTTACTTCTGATCTTCACAGAGAGGTGTTATTGGTCACATGAAAAAGCAGAAACAGCATCCTCTGAGTGCAGTGTGCTCCATAACCACTGGTAATGCATTGGAACAAGCTGCCCAGGGAAGTGATAGCATCACCATCCCTGGAGATGTTCAAGAAAAGGGTAGATGTGGCATTGAGGGACATGGTTAGTGGGCATGATGTGGGGATGGACTGATGATTGGACAGGAGTCTTAGTGGTCTTTTCAATGGTTCTGTGATTCCATGATTCTATGATCCCTCTGCTGTGGCTACTGGTGGGTTGCTCGTTTCTCTTTTCTCTAGGCTAGCAAGGGAAAGAGAAGATAATTGCTTTTGTCCCAGTCTTCCTTCTAACTGTGTCTCATGGAAAGAGCTTTGTAATAGACTTGTGGTGTTCTGAATTTATTTCAGCCATTTCCTTCTGCCTTTAAAATCTACACTTATAAGACAGTCACTTAGCCTTTTCCTCTGGACATTCTTTCATAACCCAAACAAATTAAAAGAAAATGTCATCTTTGTCAAGTTCAAATGGTCGTATCCTTCTGAAGGGCTTAATCATGAAGTCACGGAAAAGTATTCTGATTGTCCTATAACAAAGCAGTATATTTTAGCATCAAGCTGACAACAAAAGAAATGCAAAGCTACTCCTTCTTAGAGTGCACTGATTTGGACAAGGGGAAAACAATCAGGTAGAAAATAAATGGGCACTAACAAGGGTGGTTTATGTATCTTTTCACACATTTATTTTATCTACTCATTTCTTAATAACTGTCCTTGCCACTAATCGTTCCTGAGCATATTTTGTCATTTTAAGTCTGCTCTGGCTTCTTTATTTCTGCAAACTGTTCAGTCTCCTTTACTTCTAGGGGTATTACATTTCTTGGTAATAATATAAAATGAACCCGCCGCTGATAGTTTTTCCTAAGAAAACCCCATGGCATCGAACATTTTAAAAATGTATGAAAGCATGGAGAAAGTGCCGATCTTTTTTATCCTTCTGGAATGAACTATCTGTCATTTGCCTCACCTGATCTGGGGAAAAGAAAGAAACACCAGGGAAGTAAGGGAAGAGGCGGGGATGCCATGCTGCACCCAATGGCATAGAAGCCAGCAGGCTGCAACCTCCACCGCTTTTGAGGAGAGTGTCAAGCACAAAAGGAGTCTTTTCTTAAATGTGCATTTATAGAAACCTACACTGAGTGTTCCTTGAAGGATGATCTTGGAATTGGCCATGTCTTAGTGTGCTTGAAATATCTTAAAATGTGCCCTCACTAATTAACTTGGGCAGTAATGACAGACTAGCCATTGTGCGAGCGACAAAACCTGCAGCAGAGGCTGCGTGGATACTCAAAGACTTCAGTCCACATGAAAATGTTTGATCACAAACAGCATTGTTGTGCTCCCAGTATGTGAACTAAAAGGCTAACTCAGACTGGTGTAATCCTTTCAGACTTTTTAACCTTGGTATTTGGAGCTCCTTAGGATAGATATTTGCCCCCTCCCCCCCTTCTCCAAATGAATAAATAAACAAATAAAATCCATGTAACGCTTATTATAATAAATCCCTTAAACTTGCCTGGAGTAAATAGGCTCTGCTACAGTACAAATGCCATTGTCTATACTGAATGAATAATGGTTAATGTCATTCCACACGTTTAACTTTTGGTTCATGAGTTGCCCAAAGGCAAATCACATTAGTCATAATCACTTGCTGAGTAATTTCCACAAATTAGTTTTGCTCTGTAGCTCCATTGCCCACAGTGCTTTGTTATTAATCATTATTATAAATTGATGATTTCATAGCGTACTTCAATTAACTTGTACGTGACAAAATGTTGCTGTTTTTCCCCAATGGGCGATCATAGCTTGCAGACCTGAACTGCCATTAAAAATAGCCTGCCTTACAGTAGAAAATTTGCCTGCTGTGAGTTCTGTAAAGTTGTTTAAATTTCTTTGAATTCAACAAATTAACTCAAACAAACTCATCCACAGTATCAAAGCAAAAAGAAAGCATAAATGCACTGGGTCGTGCTGGCTGCCATCCAGCCCGCAAAGCAGCAGGAGGTGGCTCTGACCCATCCAGGCGCAGTGGGGCCCTGCACTCCCCCTGCAGCCCCCGCTCTGTGGACACAGTGCCATCATCTCAGAGCAGTTTGTCAGGAAGTTCTTAGACACCCCAATCATTGCCACATCTGCAAGTACTTCTGCTTCTTAATGCAATATGTGCCTGAGCTCCTAAGACACAAAGCAGGTAAGAAGCCTGCCATCGTTTAAGGCAGAAGGTCTCAGTTTCTGGTTTTCACCCAGTGATGAAGGCAGCGGCAGCTGGAAGCCACTGCTCTGCAGAAGGGGGAGATGCCATGAGTCAGCAGCATCCCTTGTCTCCAGTACCTTCCTGCATCAAGTTTCTTTCAGTTTATCTGGGGAAGTAAGAGCTGAGTAACCAGGCTTCCCACTACCAGCACCACTGCACATCCTTAAACACCTCTTGAGCAGTGCCTGTGTCTGAGACCACTGGGGTGGATACAATGGTGAGTATGGTAGGGATGAATGGTGGTGGAGCTCCTCCTCCAGCTTTCACGTAAGAACATTGCATAGCAGTTTTAAGGCAGGTTTGCATTCGGTTGAAATGGACTAAAATGCAACAAAATTTTTAACAACTCAAGTTCATACACACGGAGTTCTTTCTTTCTAATTATTGATCACTGTCATGGTTCCTGGACTGATGGCTGCTCTGATACAATCATAGGCACTGATCTAAAATCCTATCCTGCTGCTATCTCATTTTATTGATACGACACAAAACTTTACTTCTGACTCAGAAGTGCTATTTTTCAGATTCATTCTTTTCATCCTAACCATTTGCAAGTTGTTACAGTCGTTAACAAAGAAAGATAAATGTTTATGATGAGATGGAATGACCAGAGTATCACAGAACTGCCCAATCTCTGTCCTGCAGGGCTCTTCTCATCCATCCCCTGCCCCTCTGCCTCATATCATCTCCAGTGACTGCCCCTTGTCTCTAGCTCTTTCTTGTTTAGGACACCATCTGAGAAGACTAATGCTGATTTATGAACTTTTTCATGGTTTTAAATCTGTTGGACTTGACTGACAGAAACAAATGTCACATTCCAAACTGCTTTGCAAAGAAACAGATTTGCTCAGGTTCTCAGAACCCACAGATTTGGTTTATCTGCTCCGGAATTTTCTTTCATAAGCATTATTTTTGAATTGCCTCTTTATTCAAGCCTTGACTGATAACTTCTACTCTACCAGTGGTCTATAAGCACATTTAATCACATATGCCTGACTGGAATTGGTGTTGTTTGTATAAGCAGCAAAGAAGCTACTGCTCTGTGAACATTCCTGGCATAATAGAGTCAGACCACTCATTCTTCAGTAGGTTTTACAAAAGAAATTCCTGGGTGCAGCCAAGCACTTCTTCAACACTGGGAGGAACCAGCCAAGCAGGTCTTGAAGCCACAGCTCCTTCCAATTGTTTTCTAGCCTCTCTAGCAGCTGCTTATCCATTGTAATTCCTGAATTGATCCTGTCATTGCAGTTCAGGGAATCAGAAATATGGGGCAAAAAGATCAGTTGGCTGTAAATCTGATCATTTGCAGCTCCAAATGCAAATGCTGAAAAAGACTTCAGAGAACAAAAGTCCATCTGAAAATGCAGTAAGAACGCATTGCAGCTTAAATGAAGCCATTTCTGCCCTGCAGAAGGGCAGAATAAGCTCAGTAGCCAGGGCTTTGCTCATTTTACTTTGGATATATTACAAACATCTTGTACTTACACAATCAGATGCTTTAGTCAATTTTAATCTAACTCACACAGTAGTCAGATACGCACACAAAGTTTCAGATACAGATGGACCATCATGGGGTTATACATCAATATATCAGAACAAGGGTCTATAAAACTACTTTCCAGGCTCAGAAGGAAAGTACTGTTCCAAGAAAACTTTAGTAAGAGATTGAAGACAAAAGCAGAGAGCCCAGGTATAACAAGTACGCACATGAGTTCACATATGATACAGGAAGCCTGGACTTTCTGAGGTGGGAGAAATCTGCTTTCCTTTTAACTGATGAGGAACCTTGAGTCCAAGATCAACAAAGTCATCGCCCAGCTCCCATTGCTTCAGTAGGAGCAGGACCAGCCCAGGGCTCATTACTCCAGTTCTCACTCAGTGCAGCAGCAACTACAGAATGAACCAAGCCATAAATAGTTTAATAAGAAACAAAAGAGAGTTTGGGTTGCTTTGTTTGTTGTTGCTTTTTTTATGAGTCTGCTAAAGGATGCTTCACATCTTTCAAATCTTAGCCCATTGGCATCTGTACTTGTGGGAACAGGCATTCAATTAGCAAATAGTTGTGCCATGTGTTTTACTCAGTGACTCTCTTGAGGAACAACCAACAAGTTCTTTTATGCAGTGTGGTGTCCTGGGTAAAATTATATCAGTGTGAATGGAATAGCAAGATCTTTACTGTGTTATACTTTCAGAAATACCTTAAAACGCAAGACCTCAAGACTCAGTAAAAGACCTCTCAGTAAAAGACTGTTCCCAGTCTTTTACTGCCTGTATTATGACTGCTGCAATTCAGTGAATCAATCTCGATTTATTATTCTTAGCAGCCTCACTCAAAAGCAAATAAATACTGAAAAGTTAGAGCCAATTAAATGTCTAGTGTGCTAAAACAGAAACTTAAATTACTTTGCACCAGCATCCAGGACTACCCTGTAAGTCCTTCTAGAAAGCATAAAGAATCTCTTGCTTGTTTGTTGCATATAAAGGGAAGCCGAAGGAGATTTGCAGTCAGGACTGTCAGTAAAGTTCCTTAATTGGCAGGGGCATGTGGGCATGAAATAATTCTTGATCCTGAAAATATCCGTAAGGGTGACTACATTTACAGAGGAGTAGTTGCAGTCTTTTCAGGTGAACTAGAGCACAATTATAATTATCTGCCTACATCAGATTCAACAGGACTCATTCTCCTTTCATTCATTCTTTGCAAGTATACCAGAAGAAGTTTAAAATGTCATTCTGTCGCACACCGTATATGTCCATGTGTATTCACATGTGCGTGACTCCATTTCTTATGTGTTATGTGATCAAGCTTTGATAGTAAGACTTCTGACAACATTTGTGAAGCTAGAGCAGTTTCCACTTCTATTCTCTATTTTCTACTATGGTATTTTAACTGAAAATGTATCTAATGAGTTTCAGCACTGTTTAGGGTGTTTACGTCTATACATACGGATGCGAATGCAAAACTTATACACCCTGACAGCATTAATACTTGCATTACTGACTGTAAATTCCCTTTCACAGGAGGATCAGAAGTTGAAAGCCATGTGAGCTGGTGGCATCATAACAGGAATTGTATTCTGAACCTTACATTTGACAACAGTTGTCGAAAGAATCTAGAAGTAGATTCCATAGTGATGTTAAGGTCTGCTTTGGCACCTGTTTTGCTCTGTACAACTTAATAAGTACAATAACTGTAGTTGCTATGTAATAAAAGTGTAACAAAATTGCTATCTTTATGAGGTACAACAGAGATAAATCATGTAAACACTTTTATCCAAATAGTAGATGTGAATTACGGCAATTACCGTAGTTAGTTTCAATGACATGCATCAGTCAGCTTTTCTGATCTACACATGATAACAAATCAGTTGAGAGCACCAGGCATTGTCCTTACATACTAAATGAAAGAAGGAACTAAGAAAATTTTTAAGAATTATGAACAAGTAGTGAAGAAAACTGGAGGCAACTGCCCAGGAAAATGGCTTTAAATACAAAGCATTAGGTTTTTTTTATTTTACTATCCACTACTTTCTATTATACTAAGTTCTGTGATCTGAAGAAGTCGGGGAGTTCTTTCAGTGACTTAAAGGGAAAAAAGGAATGTGGGATTAATGCAGTCATGTTTGTGGGGAAGAATAAGGGGACTGCTTTCTTCTCTGGTTCCCCTTCCACAGACACAGAAGTAGTTGGAGGGAAACATGGAATTAGTAATGAAAAAGCTCCCTGCTCTGGTTTCTGTCTCAGCAGAGCAGTGAAGATTTGTACACTATTTATGACAGATAGGATTACAGTGAGAAAATATTTGTCTTATTGGAAAATTATTTGCATAATTTTTAGTTCTGTAAGAAATTCTGAATTCTCTTAGCTCAGCACCCAAATCTTCTACAAATATTTGTCCCCTTTGCTGGTGTTGACTTTTCTTTGTTATGCTGAGCTAAAGATGTGGCTAATGGGTTCAGGGCTGCTGCAGTTTGGAAGTTGTCCAGATAAAAGCTAATACATTTACACTGTTGAGCTATCCTTAACACCTCAGGTTAAAAAGAAACTACCTATATGAAACCCAAGGAGCATTGTCTTTCCTTAGCATAAAATGAATCCTTGGGACTTCTATGGGATGAGTAACATTGGAAAAAGGATATGAAGTTAATAAAGAGTACCTACTATGTAGTCACAGTTAATAATGTGTCGTATTTTCTTTGTTAAATAAATCAGTAACTATTTAAAAACCTCTGGGAATAGGTTTCTCTCTATATGCTTTCACAAATGTTCATAGAAGGTGACACTCACGCCTCCAATGAGATTCTGGGAAAGAGCGTTCAGTGGGCATCTGCAGAGTCACCACTGAGCCTGAGAACGAGCACTCAGAGTCACACTGAGTGAAGCAGCAGGTTCCAAGTCTGATCCTGCTGAAAATCCCCACCTGCGCAGGATTGAAACCTCCAACTCTCTAAGTGCAACTCATGACAGATAGGAGAGGACTTGGAAACAAGACTGTTGGAAGGTCCCAGTCAAATGAAATGAGAATATTTAGGGTTGAAGACATACTCTAACTTGCATCTCTTCTTCTCTAGTCTCAAGATGCCAGGTAAATTTTGATGTTCAAATATTTGGCTGCATGTTCAGACAGTTCAGTAGGCTTTCTGCATCTGCTTGTTCTGGTAGTTGAAGAATCTTCTCAGGACCCAGCAAATCCCACCACCCATGAGAAAATACATGTCTGTAAGCACTAGCTGGTACACATCCAAAATACTACGTAATAGGTAATGCATAATGTGTGGAGACAACAACGTACTGTCATAGATAGTTCAAGAACAGAAGAACACCATTTGCTAGCCATATGCTAACACAGAATTGAAATACGAGGCACTCTTGATGGAGGAATGATGCTGAAAGAAGAGTGATGACTGCAATAGAGGCCTTAGTACCCACTGGGGATGCAATGACGAGGTCTCCTAAAACTGACAGTAAGTAAAAGATGATTGGATATGCTCAGTTCTGACATACCTGCTTTTCAATCCATCTTCTGTGTGTCTTGTTTTCATGCATGGTCTCCATGCCATGTCAAGGACAAGTTGGAAGTTGTAACATAAATAAAATGTCTGTTGGAGAAATGTGTTTCTTGATATATGCTTTACAGAACAAAAGCAATTGAAGTGGTGCTCTGAATAGCACAGGTAACATCTCCCAGATGAGTGCTCAATACTTTGTTTACATTGCAAAGCATACGAAGGGAGAGTCAGATGAAAGCAAACTGTCCTAATAGGGAACTGGGTCAAAGAGGAGTGGCTTGCATTCTAAAAATGGGATGTTTTTGTCTCACTTCCAGGACAATGTTAGTAATGAAATATTGTTTTCACCACCAGATTCAGGCATGCAGTGCACTGCTGATTTCATCAATTAAGTAACTGGTTCTGGTTTTTATATTCCCTTGTAGCCAGTAATCTGAAGGACAGCTAGAATACCTCAGAAATGAAAAAGCTCCATGATGCTATGAGCAATGGTGTGAATAGTTGTTGGCTTATCCCCTCCATGATAGTGAAGAAATCCAACAAAATGAGTCCTGAGTAACTATCAAGAACACAGACAAGTTTCAGGTGTATCTCAATTGTCTTTTTTTTCTTAATATTTGTAATTTTTATTTCCAGATTTGTATGTGTAGATATCAGGAAACACTTCAGTTGCATTTAGTTTGCATATGAAAATGTGTTGCTATTTTTATAAAGATGGTTCACACATAGCTGATTGATAGACTATTACTCCAAGAGCAATGGGGTTTTTACCCTCTGTGCTATGTGCTTTTAAGAAAAAATCTTAGAATCTTAGAAAATCTCAAATATACAGTCCTAATTACCATGTTTAAGATAAACTTTATTGAATTAAGAGGGAAATTCACTGAATGACTATAATTAATCAAAATAGAAATGATGGATAGACTAACAAACATAAGCTGTTAGCACAGTGAGAGGATCTTTATTTATAAGTTACATTTAGCACCATTTAATTCATGAGTTCAGTTTCTACTGACCATCTGCCATAGCTGCTGTCAGCTTCACCAGCCTCAAGAATTTTGCCAGTCCTGGTTTTGGACTGCAAAAGATGCTGCGCCCACCTGGCAAGATCGCATAGATCTATAGACCATATTGCACCAGCATGAAGAAGAGTGAGGTTTTGGAAGGAATAGAAGAGGCTGCTGCTGTGTTTCAATCTTTTCCTTACAATGTAGTGGACATTTAATTGCATTAAACAGGGCTGAAGATGCTCCTGCTTGAGAGGCAGTATCAGGTCAGATGCCTTCTTGACAGAATATTCTTACTACCACCTGAGACATGGCTGGAACTAACTCTCTCTTGCAGGAGTTTACTCTCTTCTCCAAGTTTTGTAGCAAGACCAGGCAAGATGTGCTAAATATTTCATGTTCTGGGCTAAAATTTCCAAGTGCATTTCATATTTTTCAACAGAAGAAAGTAAAACCTTAGGTATGTTCAAGTGTAGATTCCACAGTAACTGTGCTGTCAGTTAGTAACTAGCATGTTTTTTAAAAGATTGTGAACATTTCACTGTATCAATCCTGTCATTTTGTCACTTTCTTTAAAATTACTGAGTAGATCACAGTTTCCTTCAGAACACTGACGGCTTTATGTTACTGAGCTCTGATCTATTTATTATCAAGAATAAAATGGGCACACTTTGCAAACAACACTGGTATATGTGATACTTTCTACCTCTCCTGAGTGTTCACATCTTTTAGTGCTCTAGTGAACACATAAAACACTTTGTAAAACAAATTTAAAAAACGATCCTGGACTCCACAAGAAGAAATACAAAGGGAACATACAGTAGTCTGTTGAGGTGCAAGAATTTGGAGGTGGATTTTGTTTTGAGCCATTTGAGGAGGCATTGAGTCCCTGAAGTCATTTTTTTTTCCCATTGGAGAATCTACCATGAGAATTCTGGCAAGCTGGAGGCAATCTTTCCTCAAAACTTGCTCCATTCCCCACAGATGTTCAGCAGAACCAGTTAATATGATTTTATTGTCTATATTATGCCAAGAGTGTTTGCCTGCATAGCTTCAAGTGTCCCATCTCCTGGATTTCCCCACCTACACTGAATACATATGAATTACAGGTTGGTTCCTGCACTACAGGTGGACTTGTGGCAGCCCAGCAGCACCTTCCACATCTCTGAAGGTACGGTCATCGATGTGCATGTGCCACAGAACACGTCCCGAAGTCTGCTACCTTACCTCCAGCAAGCCAACATCCACTACACGTAAGCCTGTGCTTCACTTTCTGTGCATCTCTGCAGAGATTTGGCCTCCCAGGCAGATCTACCACACCAAGTACGCTTGAAAATATGTTCTACATAGCAACTAGACTGGCAGGCAGATAGACATTGCCAAGAAAACAACCATTTTAATGGAAGAACAGAAAATCTCCCACGGGAAGGCAGTTTTAATTAAATGTCCTCCTTTGGAGTCAAGCTTATGTGTTTTCAAAGTATAGGAAATCACATCTGTGATTGAGAACGGGTAATTACTAATTTTGCAGTCTGCTTTGCCTTTCCCTGTGTTCAGCAGGAGCCAGGCTTGTTTACAGTGTGCTGTAAATGAGGAGGTAAGCATTCATGAATTATAGAGGAACATACCAGTTCTGTCATATAACACTCCATTCCTAGTGACCCATTTCAAGTCATATGGAATAAATACGTGTTCAGGATCACACATCATTTACAGTGTTTCTTAAAAGCATTCGAGACTGTTTTTAAAGTGTACTTGTCAAACGTATTTATCAATTTGATACACTAGACACGAGTGATGATCTTGTCATTAAAGCCTTTTCAAGTGCAGTGCGGAAGTACACGGGTACTCAACTGATGAGTTATTTGTATTCACACCAGCATTTGCTGAATATAGCCCTACATGAGGCTATTTATACTTATTTCTCATTGAGAATGGCACAAAGCTTATTGTATGTTATATGCGCTGGTATCAGAATTACATTTTTATTACACCCCCAGTCTCTTAATAATTCGTCATTTTAAAAATACGAACACAGACATAAGGTAATTATTTACACAGGCCCAGTAGCTGAAGGTCAGAGTTACTTTCATGTGGGTTTTACACTGCTTCAGGGTTGTTTACATTTAAAAAAGGAGATAATGGTTTCTGTAATTGTTTTCCTGTGCTTATAACAAGAAGCCCCTTAATTATGGTGCTCCAGCAGCTGCATTCACATCTGTTCCTGCTCACAGTAAACCCCCATAAATGATATGACAGAAGGACAACTACTATGTGTCAAAAATACCCATCGTACTTGGAGAACTTTATGTAGGTTGCAAAAGGGAGCATGAAAAGGTAAGAACTACTAGAGCTAGGGGTCTTGGCAGTTTAGCTGAAATTGTATTATGTTACAAACACAGGAATTACACTACTTTCACTTTCTAAAGGGCCTCTGTGACACTTGGTGCACATGAGGTATGTGCCCTTGAGGAAGCTGGGCAGCATTTTGCTAGGGTCAGACTGTATCTTTGCTCTTCCCCTTCATCTCCCTGCTGCCCATTTGAAGACATTTGCTTGTTTCCAGACATTGGATGCGCAGCTTCAATCCCTGCAAAGTCCTGGATGCTGTGCATGTGCTCGTCCTGACATGACCCCTGATATCTGTGCCTCAGTGAGACCTGGGAGGATTTGTCAGGAGAGGAGCAGCAGGTGTAGGCTGAGGCTGGAGGCAGGCTGCTGGGGTGGACAGCCAGTGCCTAAAGACAGGAAGCATTAAGCAGATCTAATAATGAAGAGGATGAACAGCCTTGGCCTGAAAGACAGGCCGTCTGTCCCAGTGCTTGACTCTATGACAACAGGGTGAAATAGGATGAGAGATAATGGCCTCAAGTTGCTCCAGGGTAGATTCAGGTTGGATATTAAGAAAAAATGAGGCATTGGAACAGGCTGCCCACGGTGGTGGTCTTGGTGTTCAAGAACCATGTAGATGTGGCACTGAGGGTCATGGTTAGTGGTATGGTGGTGATAAGTTGATGGTTGCTCTAGACGATCTTAGTGGTCTTTTCCAACCTTAATATTCTACAATTCTATGAACAAGATGGCTATAAATAAGGCAGGTATCAGGTGAACATTTGCAGCACCGAGTTGTCTAAATTTTTAGTTCTCTGACATTTAGGTTGTGTTCAATTCTCAGGAAATTAAGAACCTCTGGATGTTGTAAGTACACAGTACACAATTGTTTTAAAGTAAATAAAGACTATTTGGAGTACAGACACACAGACATTTGGGAGCTGTGAAATTGAATCTAGCATTGTAAAAGCAAATAGAGCTCGATCCTGGCAAGTGCTGACATTAATTGGAAGTCAGCACAGCAGGCGAGCATTGCTTTAACATATTAGATGTTCTAATGATTTGAATAAAACCACTGCTTTAATCTAATTACAAGTTCTAGTGTTTTACCAGACTGGTCTTGTAAGTGTATGGCAGTTAGTAAGTCAAAACTGTAAGTCCTTAGTTTGCTTAATAAAAATGATGTAGAACAGTGTAATTCCTGATTATGTAGTTATTTCCCTGTGACATTTTAAGAATGTCAATAACCTTTGCTTTGTATGCAGATAGAAACCTACACTAGATATTAGGAAGAAATTCTTTATTGTGAGAGCAGTGAGACACTGGAGCAGGTTGCCCAGTGAGGTTGTGCATGGCCCATCCCTGGAAGCATTCAAGGCCAGGCTGGATGGGACTTTGAGCAAGCTGGTCTAGAGGGAGGTTTCCCTGACTGTAGCAGGGGATTAAAGGAGATTTTAAAGGACCCTTCCAACCCAAACCATTCTATGATTCTATGATTTGATTGTCTTTGAGGA
Organism: Centrocercus urophasianus; assembly: GCF_019232065.1. NCBI lineage: Eukaryota > Metazoa > Chordata > Aves > Galliformes > Phasianidae > Centrocercus > Centrocercus urophasianus. The sequence continues at coordinate 32,215,410 of NW_024884253.1, forward strand.
TCTGCTATGCTGTTTATTTTGGAGCTAATTGAGTGCAGGTTCTTTCCATCTCTTTCTGATCATAGAACTAACGCCTATAAGATTTTAAAAGGCCAGGTGTGAGCATCATTTTACAGGAACGATGAATAAGTGGTATAGCAATCACACACTGCCATGCTCTAGGAGTTCATTCCAAAGGTCGTGGTAATGCCAGCAGTGCCCTCAATTTTACAGATACCACTGTTGCTGTTAATGACAGTATTCCCAGCTTCTGCTGCTGTGTGACAGACAATCCACCCTCTATTTTTAGATATTTTCTATACTATACTTTTAGATGTGCATCATTATTTAGTTTTGCAATAAAACAGGAAAATGTTCAGCCTTCACTCTTAAAGCAAAGACCCTCCCACTAATTATGCAGGTGTATTTGCATATTTGTTACACTAACTTAATGCTGTTCCATGTTTTTCACAAGTTATTTTGAAATAACTGGCAGACCACTATTGCAAAGTAGATAAATGCAAACAACAAACCATATTTAAGACCCTTTCTTTGCTGTCATTTGTTGCAATTCGCAGAATAATGCTGTCAAAGTCTCCATTTTTGCCTCTGCAACTTACAGGTATATGTAGTGTTTCATCCTGGTGCAACGCTCATGAGAAAATGTATGCATGTTTTATTCTAAGCCTGAAAATATGATTTTATGGTTTTCAAATCTAAGTTTGAAGACACATAGTTACATATAACTAGATTATAAAAGATGACAACAAATGCTGATCCATGAACAAATGAAAGTGGCTTCTTCTTCACAGTGGCTGCATTATTTACATCATTCTGCTTTTTTCTCTTAAGAAGTTCATTGTGTTTTTTGAAGGCACTGTTACAATTCAAAGCAAGAAGGCTATTTATGTGACAGCATATATTCAAATAAGCCTGAAGCACTGTAGTGTCATGATATAACAGATGAGGTAGCATCAGGGTGTTTTAGCTCCTGTGTATTTCTTCTAAATGTTACTGTTTTTCTGCTTTAGAGTGTGTGTTCTACTGGCTGCTCAGAATAAGCTCTATCTTTTATTTCACCTAGGATTCTCATATCAGATCTACAGAAAGCAATAGAAAACCAAACAGAACAGAGGGCATCTAGGCATCGAAGGTCTCTACCTGCATATAACTATGAAGTATATCATTCCCTGGAAGAAGTACGTGGAAATTCATATTGCACCTCGTATCTGCTACACCTCTGTCTTCAATGAGGCTGAAGTTTCACTCTCTGTAGAAGCAATAGTTGCTTGGCTATCTTCAAAAGTGTGCTAAATGCCTCTTCAGAAATAGGTGCCTTCTTAAAATACATGTGTATATTGTTATGTATTTGTACTCAAGGCATATATTTACATGTAACTGTCTCTGACAGCTTCTGAGTTTTGATTTTAAAATAGACTTTTTAATGCCCTGTCCCCGGAGATATTCAAGGCAAGGTTGGATCAGGCCCTGGGCAACCTGGTAGCTGTGCACGTCCCTGTTCATTCAGGGGAGTAGGACTAGATGACCTTTAAAGGTCCCTTTCAACGTTAAGGATTCTATGACTCTATGATTCTGATGGATTAAGAGAGTTCAGTAAGCAACTGCTCTCACTGAGTTAAGTAAGCAATATGAGCAAATGTTGAAGTATTTGCATGAGGCATCCAAAGCCTTAAAAACATTTCAATACAAACTCATGTATAAGATGCCAGCCTGAAAGATAGCTGGTAAGTAATCTATTGATTTTGGTGTATTCACGCAGTTTCAGCATGCACCAAAATTAAGATGCTGAACTGAGCACACAGCTGCTGTGCCTCAGTGAAATCTGGTGCTTGTGAAACACTAATAATGCTGACTCCCACAGGTGCTCCTTGCTTACTGAATCTGTTTACCATCCCGTGTCTTGGCGAGCGGACGTGGGCCTCCTTCCATCTATTCTTTATATTTAATGGGAGCACCTGATCAGCTTCATCCCCAGATTCTTGGTGAACAGCTAATGCATTCCAATACTAAAATGGGGAGAAAAAGAAAAGGAAAAAAAAAAGCGTACAGGCTGCTTTTAGCCTCTGGCAATATAAATATGGGAGCCCAATTGTAATTCAAGTATGAAAACAAAAATAAAACAACTAAGGCAAAAATAAAAACTACAAGAAAATCCAAAAAGATTCTGAGGACTGAGGACTGGGAGCTGAGGTTGGTTAATGAGTTACAGCTACTTCCCATGATGTGCAAAGATTGAAGCAACAATTTTACTTCTGTATTTGCAGATCGAGGAATGGATGTATTATCTGAATAAAACTCATTCAGATCTTGTTCATATGTTCTCTGTTGGAAAATCCTATGAAGGAAGACCGCTGTTTGTACTTAAGGTAAAGATTAAGTGCTTGTTAATCAGGCTACTTTCCGTGATCAGTGGCAGATGGTTACTTATATCAGGTGTACCAGAGATGCAATTTACCAGGGTTTCCTAAAGGATGAGTTGCCAAGTCCTAAGTGTATCTCTGAACTTGGCCTTAAATGAACCAAAAAAAAAAATTGTTTTAGGCTGGAAAATCAAAAGCCCTGTCCTATTCACTTGGATTGATATGCATGCACCTAGCACACAGCAGGTACCATTAGCAGGGTTTGGATTTAAGGAAGCTGGAAAGTTTTGTGGCCATTCTGTAAAGCAGTTATGCCAGAGAGGGACCCCAGAGGGTTCTGGATCCCTTCTCAGCACATGCCACACACACACCTGGTTTGGCTATTGACAAAAGTCCAGGACTGTGTGCTTTCAACTCAAAATATTAGGATGACAGAATGACAAGGTGTTAACACAGTACTAAACAAGTTACTTTCAATATAATTTTTATCCACTGTTGAAGAGTTCCTAAAATTTGTTTCTCCATTAAGGTGTTCCTGCAGCATTGTTTCTCCTCAGCCTGTTCCATGTGATAGTTAAGAATTTCCTTCCTTGATAAAGAATAGATCTCACTTTTCCTGTAATGTTTTGCTTGTTTGTTTGTTTTTCCATAGATCAGGTTCACTATCTTGGCCATACCTGCATATCATCAATAGTCTGTTATCTTCATATTACTGTGTCTCACTAATGTCATAAGATCTATTGATATGTCTGTGAATATTCAAACTTCAAGCTAGGTAAAAGATCACGACCTTACAAGAAAGCTGTCTGGATAGACTGCGGGATTCATGCAAGAGAGTGGATTGGCCCTGCCTTTTGCCAGTGGTTCGTGAAAGAAGTAAGTGTTTTAAATGATTTAGAGCCATGCAGTCCTTCAGTTCAATGAACACTGCTTATTTGCTATAGCCAATGCAGCTTATTTGCTATAGCCAATGCAGCAAAGTACCAGTATGAACCATAGCTATTACTTTACTGCTATTTTTTTTTGTTGTTGTTTTTAATTAGTATTTGTGGAACACGAGGTGGTTGGTAAATTAAGCTGATAGTGACAGCCAGGCACAGTTGGGCACAGGACAAAAATATGCCAGACGTACATTGGCAGAGATGTGAAGCAGGATTTTATTGCAAGACCTAAAAATGTAATTCTGGTAATTGTCCAGGTAAATCAGTGCCAGCATACTGACTCAAATGAGTTCAGCAATCCTATTGCTTTAAGGACTGAAATAAATAAATAAATAAATAAATTCTCTTTTGCGTAATTCTATAGGAATAGGGAGCTAAAATTGTATACAAATGTCACCTAAATTTTCTCTGACTATCATGTCATTCCTCCAGTGTTTCTTTGATTCTGTGTTATCAGATTTATACTCCTTTTCTCTTTCATATCTAAAATCTAACCTTCATATCCATCCCCATGCCATTTTTCAAATGCTCAGGGAAATCAAAGCACTTGCAATTTTGCATTCCACTCATGCGATGTTCTTTATGTATTTATTTAACATTGACTCTTAATCTCTTCTGATTTGGGATTCATTTCAGCTGCATGATATGTTTGCAGGATTTTGACATTTTGCCTTAGCCAAAAAAATTTTGCTGAAGATAATATAAGCTGCATAGTGTAGACTATTCTGTAATGAAATTTACAGAAGTCAAATAGGGCTTCAAAAACAAACAAACAAAACAAACAAACAAAAAAAAACCAGCAGATGTAATTTGAGTATTTTTGCATACAGTTTTTTTTATACAAAATATGTGATGCAGAGTCTTTATTTGCAAGGTCCTTTCTACAAACACAATTCTCACTTCTTTCACTTTCTCTCTCACTCACCTCACTTCTCTTTCACCTTTCCGCTGTTCCACAATTCTGACTTAAAGTATCTGCCTTTATTTTCTGGGATGTCTTCGTTCAGCAAAAAATCCTGACCCTGTAAGTTACTTCTTGAGATTAAACTTCTTTATCATGAATACTCTAGGATCATAGAAAAGAATCATAAAAAGCCTTGGTTGAAGGGACCTCGGAGATCATCTGGTCCAACCTCACATCCTAATGAATTGAGACTGGGTCTTTACTACAAAGATAGCTAAGATGATCTTACTACCAGAAATCACAGCAGCAGCATGCATAGCAAGTATTGAAATAACAAGGCCACTATAATTTAGGCTGCTGGTGCATGGACGGGCTAAACCAAATCCAGAAGCTGCTTTCCAAAGTTGTATGCAATGATAATGTGTCTTCTTATTAGGACTGTTGTTATTGTGAGGGTGAACAAACTTGCAAGTATTTCTGAGCAGCTCTCCTTCCCAGGAGAACAGGTTGCAGGAAAGCAAGGAGAGGTTTGGAACAGACAGACATTTGTGGGAAAGCCTTCTGCTCGAGTACATCTTCCTTATGGGGATTTTAACATAAAGTACTACAATGTGACAGTCAGGTAAAAATTGTGAGATTTCTCTGTAGAGCTTATGGAAGAATATGGCCTGTGCATGTGTATATGGCAAACCTTCTGGCTGTTATTTGAGATTTTCAGAGAGTAGCTTGCTAGTAGGAATATTTCACTAACTGTATAAAGGCATTTTCCTAGATTAAAGAAAGATTTTACAGAACTGAAGAGTTACTTGAGACTACAAGAATGTACAGTTTTGCACATCTTGGTCATGCATTGCCTTTTTTCACCAATGACAGACATTTTCTTCTTTTGTTAGAGCAATATTTCGATCCAGCATCTGGATTAAGAATTGTTAGAACAATATTGCAATCCAGCATCTGAATAAGAACTGTGCTTGTAGATTCATTGTATTAAAGTGGCAGGGAGGGTGGAAGGGACAAGAAAATTAGATTGCTAACGTTAGGATAATGCTTTTCTCAAATGGATTAGGCATTTTGAGAATGAACTCTGGGAAAACTGAAGGACTCTTTGTGCTTCAGACTCTGTAATTCTGTTTCTCTGGCAAACTCCCTCCCATAAGCATCTCAGCAGCCCAGCAGCACTTTCCATCTTCCCTTGTGCCTATGTGCAGTTCTGAGAAAGGGCAGTCCTCTTGGAAACCAGTTTTTCCAGGCATATCTGTTGACTCTAAGGAATAGCAATATGAGCTCATTGATTTAAGGCAAGCAAAAGGAGAAATTGGATTTATGTGATGTTAGATTTTTTTCTAGCAGGAGCAGCGTATATGTGTCCCTTTTCTGTGCAGGCAATCTGAAATACTACCTTGCTTTCACTTCAACGTGTAGCCTGTGCCACTTGTTTCTATTGCTACGGTCGGACCACTGAGGGGCCGTAGGTACCCTGTGGGCCATAGCTGGGGGCACTGGGGACCTGAAAGCCCATCCCTTCCCACCATCCCAGACAGAAGCCAAGACCAGGCTGGGAAATGGGTCTGCAAGTGGGCCTGTCTTAGTGGGGCCCATGGCCAGCAGGACTGGGCTGTGAGAAGTGGGGACCACCCCTACTGTGAGTTTGTTGTGGTGATGGCCCCAGGGGATTAATGAGGCCCTGGGCAGGATTGGGGAGCCCTGGGGTGGACAGGACCAGCATGAGCTGGGGCAGCCCTCAGGGCCCTGGCAACCATAAGCTAAGGAAAAACATATGATTGCTTATACTGAAGCACTTGACTTTAATTTCAAAGTCATTTTGTACCTAGGAAACCTCTTGACCTAACTGGCAGGTCTGTGGGATTCAAGACATAATTTACCTCCTGGGGAATCCATACTCCAGTTTACCATAAAACTTTCCAAGAGATTTAGCTTAGAAAACAGCCTCTGCATATGAATGTACACTCAAGCTCAAGACTTAGCCCAGCCAGCTTGGGAGCCCCTGCTATTGGGGCTAGTGTATGTTGCTAGTTCCTTGTGCTCCTGAAAGCAGCAGGTTCAGGGTGCCAGCCCATTTTCTGTGAGCGTGGGATACATCACCTACCTCTGTAGGGTGGAGGTGCCATTGGGCAGTGGCTTGTTGGGTTACAGGCAGAAGCATCCCACTTTCTATAAAGCATCTGGAGATGCTCAGCCAAGCACATGCTGACTCCTATCTATATGAAAATGCAAAGCAGACCAAGGCAGAGTAGACTTGGGAAATGAGTATTTGGGGCCACAGACTGGGAGGGCAAGAGGCTGCCTGCTACTTGAGTTTATTCTGGATTCAAGCAAATACACTAGTTAGAGAAAAAGAACAGATGAAGGAAAGAGAGAGAAAGATCTGGAATGAGAGGCTTAAGATTAAAAAGAGAAAGAACACAGGAAAGAGTTTTGCAGTATGTGCTAATGCAACTGTGAAGTACAAAACCAAACCTCACTGTCTTTTGAAACAAACAAAAGGAGAGCAAAGACCATTGTTTGGGTTTGGGGTGGGTTTTTTGTTCACTTTTTTAAAAACTGTAATCTACTCCAGCATGAGCTCTAGCCTTGGCTCTGTATCCTGGAGGTCTGGTATTAATAAGAACTTCACTGTTTGTTTCTGTAGAAGGCATCTCTTAAATGCCTTTAGTCTCTCAGCTACAGATAATCAGACATTCTACAGGAATTAGCGAAAGTGGTGACCTCTGACAAACCCTAACCACTGGTCACTGCATTTCAAGTCAAGAAATGGGACTCCTGTGCACACTTTAGGTATCAGATAAAGAGCCACAGAGAAGTGCCTGTGTTGTTACTGTAGTGGAAAACTTGGCAATAGATATTTGCTACAGATACAGGTTACAGTGGAATCCCAGCAACTTTAAGCCTTACTCTGTGAAAAGGGCCAGAAAAAAAGTCCCTGGGAGTGGAGTATAGGAAAGCAAAAGGAACTGAGAAAGGAAATGGAACTGGTTACCTGTGGACTACTCTGAAGGCAGCCTGCAAGGATACATGAGTCTAATGGAGCCTGTAATTATCATATATAACGTATTAGACCAAAAGAGCCCTTTGTGGAATTTAAGAAGCAATATCCGCTGACTTTCTAATGAAGTACATTAAATATATGTATGTGTTAACAAAGAGCATTTAAATTTGCTTCACTGAGTGAGCAGCTATTTCAGGAGAAGTAAAATTCAGATATCAAATTATCCAGATCTCAGATTCGGAATTTTACCATTGTTTTGAAATTTTGAAATATGTTTCACAGGCTGCTCTTCAAATTAACATCAAAACTAGATTCTATTTCAGTTTAGTGGAAGCAGATGAGGATTCACATTACATCTGGTTTGACTCTCTTCACTCTAACAAATGCTGCCATTTGATCCTTTCCAATGACGTATAACCTTGAAATGCCACTCACACAACATTTTCAGAAAACAAAATACAAGAGATGCAACTTTAAGGTGCACTATTCTTTGTATCCGTTGGAGATTTTGTATTTAAAGGCTAAAAGACTAGAAAATTCAAGGAATGTAATGAAAAATGTTCAAGAAGAAAAAAAACAGATTGTACCTTTATTTAGAATCCAATGACAAGTAGAAAGATAAAGTCTGTTGAGATAAAGTATGTTCCCCTAAGGGAGTGGCCTTATCAAGACTTCCCATGAAAGCACAAGTGGTCTCATATTTTGGAAGTACACCACTCTCTACCGTCATCATTTTCTCCAATTCTCAAGAATATATCCTTTTTAGGAAAAAAATGGAAGTCCGTCATCTTGTCTTGATTCAACAGGTCTGCATTTCATACGCAAATTAAGGCATTCTCTTTCAAAAGAAAAAGCCTAGGCTCTTACTTTTTTGAAATGTTTAAAATCTGTGGGCGTGTCCCAGAGTAATGTTGTTACTCTTTGAATATGTGCCAGCTTATATTGCATTGCACATACCCACATTTCTTCAATGTGAGAGTATTGTGCCTTTTTTTCCAGGTTTAGCTATGTTACTGACTCCCTCCTCTGGGACAGAATTTAGCCAATACCTTAGATCTTTGCTGAGAAAACGTTCAGAATTACTTCTGCCTTTTCTGGATCATATCAGTGTTTCTTGATAAAGTTTAGTTCAGGCACTGACTTTGCTCAGACATCCACAACAGCTCTCACCTCCATCCAAATGTTCTCTAAGAAGGAGCTGTCCAAATGCACGTCTCTGAATCCCTGCTCATCTTGCCCCTTAAGTATAGGCCGTGATAGTTGTCTTATCTCAGAAGAACCTCAAATCTGAAAAAAAAGAATCAGTATGTTCCATATACTTCAGTTTGTGAGATGCATGGCTGAAAGTCCAAATTCTGAAATGTGTGTTTCCTATGATTCCAATTGTATGAGTTTCCAAATTATCCACCACGATGTGTCTATACTTCGTAGTGCAGCCAGGACGAAAAACAGGCAGCCTCAGAAAGAAAAATTAAACGGAGGGGGGAGAGTTTTTTAAAGTGCTGACATTGATATTAATTGCTCCCAAAACCAGGCCTGAATCCCATCTTTTCACTTCATGGTAATGAGCTAAGAGAGACACAGAGACTGTCCAAGATGCAAAATGACAACATCTGCCTGCACAATGCTAAGTTTGAGACTGATTTATCAGAAATCTTGTGGGATGGATACTGCCAATTAGGCAGCCATTAGGCCTGTGGACCAGGCTCCAGAGACCAATTTTTACCAGGAATTTTGCATGGTTTGACGCATCAGATTCTTCCCCAGGAATGTTTATGAAGTGCTTGACTGTGAAGGCAGGATACCTAAAATAATAGGGCATACATATATAGAACCAAAAAAAGACAACTGTGTGACCAGATGCAGGTCTAAGAAGGAGACCATGATGACAGCATGACTTTTAAAGAGCTCTGGTTATTTTTCAGTGCTGGGCAGACTGCGTGGTTAAAAGGCCAGTATAAAACTGTAACTTTTCCTGCTTTAAGAACTGCTGAAAGCCAGTTTAACATTCAAACTCATTCTGCAAAATTCCTCGGTCTGTGTCCTGATGGACAAAACACCTGTGGGATACTGCATCAACAATCAGAGCAGCACTCAGTTCATCAGCCCAGTGTTGATGTTCACTGTTAGGAATCAGCCTCACCTTCTCAATCATTTCGGGTACTGCTGAACTACATCAAAATAAGGTTTTACGTAAAATAGGGTAAGGTTTTAGGATTCAGGAGATTTATTTTCCTTTGCTTTCCATAAGTACCAGAGTCTCAAATGCTGCCTTTCTCCCTGGTGATGATGAGATTCAGACACCTGTTTCTGAAGTGTGTGAAAAACATCCTGATCTCAGGGCTCTGTAAGTGTGTTATATGAAGCAACACATCAGTGTTTGTTAAAGATTAAATACTTGGTCTATCATTTCTCAACAGACTAAAGTCTTTGAAGGTACAGATGAAATGGCACATTCCCCACAGTCCAAGATTTCAGACTTCATTTAAAGAATGCTCACTGCACCTTTATTTAGGGACTCTTTGAGATAATGTACTTAGTTCACCCTCCCCATGATATACTTTCCATCTCAATTTTTTTCGAGTTTTCTAGGCAGAAATTTTTGCAGGAATGCAAGTATAGACTTGACTGCCTCCCTGTGTGGCATACATTTATTTATGCCACTCCTGACCTGGGGACCTCTGATCTTAGCGTATCTTTGAGTATCGGCTCTCAGAAATCTGAAGAACTTCTGAAATATCCCAAAGTGAATCAGAGGCATGCAAGGCCAAAACAAATACTGCACCTGCAGCTTTTTTTCCTTCACCCTTTACCAACATGTGCTCCTTCCTTCCAAGGTCTTTTCCCTTCAGCTGCAGCTCTTCAGCTGATGTTGGCTTGATTTTTTTTTTTTTTGTTGCTCATTAAACCACCATACCTGCTTTGTCTATGAAGTATTCTCTGGGTTTTCCTCCTGTTCATCAGTTTTCAGTTCCCTCCTGAAGACCAGAAGGCTCTACAGGCTTTATCTCGTCCCCTCACAGCTCCCTGTCTATGTGTGAGTGGTAGTGACTTGGTGAGGATGGGGCTCTGCACCTGTGAAGGCCCAGTCACCTGGTGATGGATCTCTCTGCAAATACTCTGACAGGTTTTTTCAGTATAAATGTAATACAATTTTTGGAGCTTAATTTTCATTATTTGCCAGACTACAGTTTCCCCAGCTGTCTTTTTAGCTGTCTAACCTAAGAAAAGAAATATCATCTTCTCTGAGTACTCCCTGTATATCCATTATCTGGAGGAAAAATCCATCTGTTTCATCCAGAAGCATCTATATTTGAAACACTCAACCTTACTTATCTTTAGCTCATTCTTTTCTGTCAGGAACTTCTGCCTGAAATGCTGTTTGTTTTTGCTCCATCAGAGAGTTCTCCTCTTTCAGCCTCTTCCCTCAGTACTTCATTCATCAGCCTCTCAACAGCAAGAGCCACTAGTGCAAATGCAGAATCTGTTTTATCCATAGGTTATTTTTTTTCTTCTTCCAAATACTGCCCGTGCCATTTGAAATTTCCATGCCATAATCACACCTATCTATGTCTAGGTTTTGCTGCTACTCAGCAACCCCCCTCCACTCCACAGCTGGTTCAGTTTTGAACCTCATTTCAGCGGCCATCTTGCATCCCACTGAGTTTCTGCATCTCTCCAACACATCCGTGCTACTGAAAACAGTTCACCAATTCTGAGGGGTAGGAAAATAAAGCAGCAGTGAAAACTGCCAACAAGACTGGGCCTTCAGTTGTGATGTTTTGGTGTTGGTTTTTTTTAATGGATTAAACCTAAGCCAGTGCCAAAAAAGATGGAGTGCAATACCATTGTATCACCACAACGAGGCATGTGATGCATTGTTTTAAAAACAGCTGTAGGAAACTAGTTCTGTGCTATGCAATGTTGCTTCCTTTTCATTTGGCACATAGTGGATTTTCCCCAAGTTCTACTCAACATTACTGTTGTTAAGAGAAGGTCCTTTCCTATGATGTGACAATTTCATGATGGAAAAAAAAAAAAAAAAAAAAAAAAGATATTTCTGGTTTTCCTTTTCCAAAAGGAAAAAAAAAACCACCCTTATATCTTGTATTATTTCCTTTCTGCAATTTCAGTTATTCAGCTGCAACTTCCTAACTATTCATGATCCTAGGAAGGTAAAAATTACTTTTCTTGTGCTTGCAGCTATTCATTTTTCACAGTGTGAATGCATTTTGATAAAATAAAGGTAACTAAAGCTGCCTTATGTTGCGGTTGGGACTTTCCAATGACACTGCTGGTGAAGGCCTTTGTGCTGCTGGGTGTGTTCTTCTTCAGTGCATGAAGATCACTCACATTTTTGTTCTAACATATTACTTGTCCTGGGGAAGAAATCCTGCATGATATTTTAGCAGTCCACTCCTGAGTGATGATGTTGAACCAAGAAGTTGTATCTCTAAATTCCACTAAGATCTGCATAATCGTGTCTGGCTTCTTCGCACAAGATGCTGCTTTTGCTAGAGTGGTCCAGTTCACACTGGGACATTCTTTAACGTGTCAGTCATATTCTTGTCCCTCTGCCTCTTTTCTGTTTCAGTGTAATCTCCATTTCCATCCTTAAGTAGAGGCATAAACAAGCTCTTGGTATCCTGCAGGTCCTTCTGTTTTGTAAACTTTTCAGTGAGCTCTCTTCTGAGTTTTGCAGAGTAGTTGCAGCACACCATTAAATTTCTTTGTTGTTTCTGGATTCCTCCTGTTAGCTATATTTTCTGTATATCGCCAAAGAGGAATAAATATATTTTTTTTAAATAAACAAAGAAACAAACAAATAATTGTTTCAGGTTACAGACACAATTCAAGCTTTGACCTTTAAAGTTGGACTCTGCTATAAGATGTTTGGTTCTAGATACCCATTTGTGTCTTCTCCTTAGTAACGGGCTTCATTCTGCCTGTGATCTGAGTGCCAAAGCACGGCACTAGTAGTAAAAAGGAAAATAGAAATTAAAAGATCTACTGTTTCCAACTACAAAGACTGAGAAAACAACTGACTTGCCAAACTGATAAAATGGCCGTGAGTGCCTGAATGGCGGATTACAGTATTGCCTTGCTAAAATGTAAGAGTACAGAGAATAGTAAAACATTGCACATTACCACCAGAAGGATATTTTAACTGATGACTTCCTAAATGGGTAGAAGAGCTCATCCTGCTTTAGCAGGAGTGGTTTGATATGATTTCTGTTAGAACAGCAATAGAGCCAATTCCCTGTGCTAAAATAGTAACAGGTTAATTCAGCATGAATGTTAAATTCAAAACCAGAAATAACATAAGCTCACTGTTACCTTCAATTTAATAACAATTAATTGGGGAACAGGAAATCGTTTCTAAGCTCACACACAGTTTCAGAGTTTTCCTCAATCCTGTCTCCTTGCTTTGTCCTTCTGAGTAAATCCCCTTGCTTTATTAAAAGCACAACTGTATCCTAAATCCATTTTAAACTCCTGCATTTTATTGCCTTGGCTGTTTTGTTTACTTCATCCCCCGAATTAAATTTCATATGGACCAGATCCTCAGCCAACCTAAACTGGCACAGGTCTATCAGCAACCACCACTCTCTGCTGATCCAGATGATTGAGCCCCCTCCTATTAATCACCAGTCGTTTCCCCCATCCCCCAGGCAGATTGCTTGCATGTTGTTGGCAGGGTTCCTGCATCATCTGTTCATTCACTAATAACTCTATTCAGCATTTATTGGGCCAGCCCTGCTCTCTGCACATTCAGCAGCAAAGCTGCTATTGATTGCATGATGGGAAAGCAGAATCAAGTTCTATGAAGTAACATCACTTTGTATTCTGAGAGCTCACTGCAAACTACAATGCAGTTAATTCACTAATGGCTTATATTCCTTTTGCTTGTGCCACGGTGAGGAGAAAATGTTTCAACGCTGTTAGGAGGGCCTCATGATCATTATTTGGAAGATTTGAGAGTCACGTTCCAAACGATGAGCTGTGTGCTGTGCTCCAGGAGCAGCACACCTTGATGCTCATAAGGCATGTTGCCAAAGACCTCCGAGCTAAGGGAGGTAAGGTTGTGCAGCCTGTGTTGCCTTATTATGTGTATCAAATAAAATTGCCAGATATAAATGTACTGTGAAGGACAAAATAATTTCAGGAACAAGGATGTGATCTCATACCAGTTTATAGTACCTGTACTCTTGCTTTCTGTGAAAAAGAAAGCTGTACCAGGTCCATTATATTTTAAATGAGATGGTACTCAAAAAGGTCAACCAAATTATTAAGATAAACCATATATGCTTTAAAGAACAGAATTGGATGATTGATATATTTGGCTCTAGATCAATTTTAAGATATAAAAGTTTGAAAAGTATTGCAGGGAACTGTAAAACCAAAGTTTCTCATGGTATTTCATCAATGATGGCAGCTACTAAAATGATACAGAGTAGCTTTAAAAAATGAAAAGATGCTCAACATTTTGCAGTCTGTGTTTTGTTTTGTTTTGTTTTTAAGTGGTGATTCTTTTATCTAAGAAAAAAGATATCCTTCACAGAATTTAAAACACATTAAACATGAAAAGGTGTTTTCATTATGTCACTTTTTGCAGATTTGGAAAGGTTCTGAAATTTTTTCAATTTTTCAAAATTTTTCAAAATTTCAATTTTTCAAAGACAATTCATGTGATTTTTAAGGAATGTATTGCCTTAAATTAATGAATTATCTGTAGTTATTTTAAGGAATGATTTTATAAAGTGTCTTATAGAGTTCATTCTTCCAGCGTTCTAGTTTACAGTACATTATGTATAACACTCCAATGTAACAAAATGCATAATTACAGATGTAATTTGCAGTGAAATAATAGCATACATATTGAGAGATACAAGCAATATGCCAGTTCCATTGCTTCTGTCACATAAATGCTCATCACAAAAACACAAGCTGAGCTGTGTTCGTTAACACTGGCTAAAAAAAAAAGAAAAACCTTAAGAAGTCAAGGAAGTGATGTGTGGTGACTTTTTTTCCCTCCCTGACCAAATTTCTTCTCCCTGAAATAGGCCTGATAAAGAAGTTTCATTTCCCTAGAGTCCCATTTTGAAGTACACCTTCGTTCAGTTTTCACTGCAGTAACAGAGTCAGACATGTTTAACATTCTTGCTTACCATATAGGCTTTTAATCCTGCTAAGATTTAAGTGTGTGGCAATACACAGAGCAGCCCTGCTTCAATATGTGTTTTTGGCATGCAGAACATCAATGAAACAGAGCCTTTGTTTTCATAATCATTATTTCTGAGTAACCATTGCTTTCAGTGTTGATGAAATTACTCTTTTTTACTATAGCTGAAGTTCCCTGAACACCATTACTATTATCCAGATGTATTTGTAGCCTTTCTGTCGCTTCCTTAATACACAGAAATTGAATTTAAATGCCATACCTTTCCGGCTAAGAATCTGGGAAATTGATGGCAAAGGGGCCCTGAGACTTGTGACATCTGCATTGGCCAGAGATACTTTTTCCAGTATCCCCATGGCTGCAGCAAACTGCTTTCAAAAGCCTGCTGTCCTCTACTTCTCCGCTGTGATAACCTTGCCCTAATTCAACATCTCATCCCACTGCATGACAGAGGGTAATGAACAAGTATTGAAGAGTCTCATTTGGCCCTCAGTAAAGAAAAAAACAACATTCATACTCCTCAAGGAATAAATTCCAGCCCCAGAAAAATCCAGTGGTATAGGCATTTTGTGCAGACATCCCATAGAAGGCATCCATCAGTCCCAGTGGCAGTGTCAATAATCCAACCAGCTGCATGGATTGGAGCCCGGAAGTATTGAAATCCTGCACTTCGCACCGTTCCCTAGCACTTGTCAATTGAAAAGCATTTAGCTTACTTTATCTCAGAACAACTTTCCCAATTGAGCCCCAAACACTCTGGTATCCTGAGGGCTAGAAATACTGCAAGCTAGAATCACGGCAGCTGGAGGAGAGAAGTAATCCTGTTTTCTCTCAGAACCCAGTGGCAATGTGCTGGGCTTTCCAGCTGTCAGTGAAGCACTTCGTTCCCTGTCTTACAGAATCAAGACTTAAACTGTGAAGTTTGATGCCTTGCTATAAGCAGAGACAGTTTTTGCCACAGCAAGCTTTCTGAAAATGGTAAAGGGCTCTACTGATGGCAAACAGAACCACTGAAGAGCTTCTCATTTTCCTACCTAGACTTTCTCCACTAACCTTCATACCTGAGATTCTCCAAAATCACGGGGTTTTCTAAATTGTAAAGGAATAAGATGCCTGTGTTGATGATTTTGAACATAGTAAATTACTCTAAATGCAACAAAATCTTACACAGAGTGAGCCTTAAATTCTTTTTAGAGATGCTTTGACCTCACCATCATTACCTTATGGAAGCTAAACAAGCTTCCTCAGTTAAGGACCTGTTCCACAGTCTCTCAACCTATGTAAAGAAACACTATGTACTTTTTTGTTTCTATGGAATGTGAGTTGTATTTTCTTAGCTATTGAAAGGAACAGAGAAGCAGAGAGGATATGGTCATTTGAAGACCTTTTTTATGTGTACACATGCTCCCTTTAATCACGTTTCCAAGAATATGTCAGCCTTTCGTGTACAGCTCTAGGAATGACAGAAGGGAGGAAGATCAGGCCACTATACGGCCAAAGGCTGAGTGACCATTTAGCCAGTCACCACATTCAACCTAGAAATTATTTTTGGTGTGGAAACTACTTTATTCGGCTTATCTTCTTTAGGCTCTTCAGACATACCAGACTGATCCTGCCATGAAAAAGATGCTAACTCAGCTGTATTTCTATGTCATGCCTGTATTTAATGTGGATGGATACCATTATAGCTGGACAAATGTAAGTACTATCACTAGTATTACTCAAAAAATTATTCAGACAGGAAGACTGAAAGCTTATTAAACCATTCAAAGGTGACTTTCTG
This sequence comes from Centrocercus urophasianus, assembly GCF_019232065.1. NCBI lineage: Eukaryota > Metazoa > Chordata > Aves > Galliformes > Phasianidae > Centrocercus > Centrocercus urophasianus. The sequence continues at coordinate 32,231,585 of NW_024884253.1, forward strand.
TATAATCTCACTCATCACTCTGTATCATGCAAAATCGAAGTAAATTAATTCAGTTAAAATATAACACTGGAAAAGATTACTGGGTTGAGCTTTTGTGTGTGTTTGTTTATGAACAGAGAGATTTCTGTCAAAATACAGCAATACTACTAATTAACTATTTTAAAACTTACCTTAGGATCGGTTCTGGAGAAAAACAAGATCAAAGAACTCCAGGTTTTGGTGTCATGGGGTTGATGCTAATCGCAACTGGAAAGTGAAATGGTGCGGTAAGTCTGGAAATACTTTGGTCCAGCAGTTCAGATTACCCTGTATTTAATTATCCAACACAGTAAGTAGGTTAGGTCACGTCTGTTGTGAAGCGTTCTCTTTTCCATTGTCAAAATTGAAGCTTCTTTCTCATAACACCATGAGGCAGGGCTTAAATGTTCCTTCTATCTTAAGGAAAAAAAAAAAAAAGTCCTAAACTTTGGAAAAAAGTATCTCATCAGAAAAAGAGTGTTTATGGTATGTGTGGCAGGATTTAAAAACTGCACGTACAGAGCTATTCTGTAGTTCTGCAATATAACTCATTCAAAGCGCAGTATTGAGTTTGGTCCATCACATTTCAGAATCTACCTGACTACAACTTCAGGGAACATTTTAGATTTGTTTTATTTAATTTATCTAAACTCTGAGATGAACTTAGTTTTGGAAACAAATTTGCTTTGTTGGCCTCGTAGAGAAATGTCTGAAAACATTTTAAGGCTATTATTGTTAGTGATTTGATGAAGAAAGAAGATGCTTTTACATGTATGGAGATCCATTTTAAAGCTCCCAGAATTTCTGCAAATACTTTCATAAAAAATGACCATCAACCCATCACCACCATGCCCACTAACCATGTTCCCAGATGCCACACACCTACACATTTCTTGAAATCCTCCAGGGACAGTGATTCCACCACCTCCCTGAGCAACCTTTTCCAATGCATCACCACTCTTTGGAGAAGAAATCTTTCCTAATATCCAAGCTGAACCTCCCCTATCACAACCTCCTTTCAGGTAGTTGTAGTGAGATGGGTGTCAGCCTTTTCTATCAACTACTAAACTTGTATCTGTTTGCAGTAAAGAGAAAACAGACATGGAAGCAGTTACAGTTGTTAGATGAGAAATTCTCTTACAGAATATAGCCCTGCTACCATGATCTTCAAGGCAACTTTATGCTGCAAAAATAATGTAAAAATGAACCAAACTCCTACATCACTGTTACCATCTTTTAACTAAGCACATCAGTCACAGCTGGAGGTATTTTGGGGACATATGTTTACTATTCAGAAGACAGCCAGCAGCTTAATTGGAATGAACATTCTTTTACATAGTCTTCAGAGCCGTATTATAGAAACCTATCAGTGGGATATTAATATTCACACTGTGTATTTTCTTTCTAGTCCTAATTAATCTTTTTTTGGTTCAAGTCATTCTTCTCCCTCTCCCGTATCTCCTGTATTAAAAATTCTCTCCTGTATTAAAACACTCCCACTCCCAAAAAAGTATTTAAACTCAAACATTCTTTGCTGAGTCCCAGTAATGCTTATTCATTTTTTGATAAAAGAAAAAGAGTTTTTCCGGGCTGAGTGAAACTATAACAATACACACACATTGTGTGTTTCAATCCACTGCTTGTTGCATTTCTTCCCTGCACTGCACATGAAAGACAGGTCCTCGCTCTTTAAAAAATAAAAATTCTTCCAGGGTTGCTCACCATCCCACTAAGCACATGCCCTGCTTCCTGCACCAGACCCCAAATTCCACCTTACTCTCTATTTCAGCAGAGAATAAAGAGCTCTTTCATGGCCAGGGCTGACTGGTGCTCAGAAGATCCTCACCCGGAGCCCGTGTTCTCATTAATGTAACACTAAATGAAGCAGAGAAGAATCTGGATCATATCACACTTTGAGACTTGTATAATCGTGATGCATTTAAAATTTAATCCTGCACACACCTGTAAAAATCCTTTAATGCAGTTCACTCGTACCTAGAGTTCGCAGGCAGGTTTGATCTTCCCACTGGGCTCCCAGCAAAGCCACGCAGATCCACTTGGAAAAGATAGCATAGCATCTCCTTTGGTCTCCTCTTCCCATCTAGTGCAGGGATTTGATGTAAGCTTTATGATATTGCTTCTGTATTCCCTAGGGGCTGAAAAAAGGGTTATATCACTTATTGTGACAAATGTCACTGCAGCCCCCTGTGCCTAAAATAGCACACAGAAATTGCAGCCAGGCCTAGGTGAATACTGACTGCAAGATCTCTGGGGTACAGATGCTCTCTGATATACATATGTGCAGTAACTAGCACAGTGGTTTAACGTTCTTGAGATAAATCACAGAATCATAGAATCATAGAATATCCCGAGCTGGAAGAGATCCATAATGATCATCGAGTCCAACTCCTGAAGCAACAGGTTATGAGACAACCTGGAAGGGGAAAGGACAACAAGTCATTGTTTTGCATGGCAGAAGACTATTCTGTGCCTTGCAATCAGTCCACAAGATCACAAATTTAAAATCAGTAATTAGTTACAAAGAATTAAATCAGTTCATATGGCAAATCCAATGAAGAAGTTTGCATCCAAAGTTCCCAAGAGAGAAATAGTAGGAGTAAAAGTTTCCAGTATATCCCAATTTCCAGTGCACCTCATTGATTACTGATGACAGAGCTCCCCTATGGCAGGAGAAGTGGCTGCAAGGAAGTTTAAGAATCATGCTCCAGTCATCTGTACACCCCGTCTTGCTTCTGTAGCCAATCAGATTTTGTTTTACCAGTCTCTGCACACCTTTCTTTTGCATCTTTGATCTCAGGTATATCAGAGGATACCTGCCCTCCCCCAGGTACCAAAATAAGGCAGTATGATGACATTTTATGCACTTCCATTTTCTTCTAGTGACTATAACTCTGAAATTTTGCAGGAGTTGATAGCACTGTTTCTTTTTTTTCCCTTCTTGTTACTTTAAAAGAACTTTCAGTATGAAAATTGAGGATATCCTTGCACTGTCCATGGGCACCATTGAAACTTGGCCTCTTTACCATCAGCCACCTTCACTCAAGAAAAAGCATTAACTACAGCTTGGATTGCAAGTGGCTCATGATAGTAGGCTGAACAGTATAGAGAACCTTTTCTTCACTAGAAGTTAGTAAACTGAGTCATATTTTACTACTGGGTCATTTAACAGTAAGTTTGCAGGATTATGCTGTTTATTAAGAAGGAGGCTCATTTTCATGGTTCAGCATACAACACTGCTATGGGAGATGAAGCATCCATTTAAAAAAAAAAAAAAAAAAGCAGTGGCTCTGCAGGCTCTGTGAAATAGCTTTCCTTTAGCTATATTATCCGACAAGACATCGAGGCAGGGTGCTCTTGAGATTTGGATGACATGTTGGCCATCTGTTCTGCAGGGAGGACACCATCTGCCCTCAATATAACACTCCCATATCCACTGCTATGTAAGCACTAATACCTTTTGATATCCTCACCTGTGGCCATTGAATGATAGCCTCATTTTTCATATTACAAATGAAGGTGCAGTATAGGATACTTTCACTTTAATTTTTTTTTTTTTTTTGCATTAGGATGATTGCATAACCTCATTCTATTTCATATTATTATGCATTCTCACTCTCACTGCTCTTATTATTTGAAGATGGAAGTACTTACTATACAAAGGAAAGCTAATAAAACACTGCTTTTGTAAGTCCCGGATGGCACAAGAGAATGTCACAAACAAACTATTATTATTCTGCAGGTCAAAGTAAAACGTGGCATTTTGAAATCACAGTGGATAAAAGAGTAGCATGGATTTGCATAAAAATTGTTCTTTTAGGCCCAGGCCCTCAGCTGTAAATGAGACAGTGGCTTAGAACCAGAATTGTTAGATGATAAAGGAGCCACTGCTATGTCTTCTTTTCTGAGTTTCATCTTTCACTACCTCATGGGATATTACATGTAGGCTTTGCTTCTGTGTCTTACTGCCACCTGAGCAGGATGATGTGGTGAAAGAAATCCTCACAATTGAACCCCTGCCCCTTTTTGAAAGAAAAATAAGCCCTGTGCAAGCTGAGATGATTTCTAATTTAGCTAACCGAGCAATCTTCCATGCATCACATCATTTTTTTTCTCATAGGGTTTATAAGAGTAAAAATAGTCAGGGATTTTCTCCTGTTTTAAACCAGTCTGTAAGGTAATGCATGTTGAGGTTAGCTACCTCACTGTAGCTATCACTTTATAAGTTCGTAAACGAAACTACTCTTAGAGGCTGGATTTGTCCTGGCAGTGACTAGTGACCGGGGCTCAGTTCTCTGATTTCAAATAAACCAACTGAAACCTTGAAATGGTTTTAACACGAACTTCATGCTGGAATGCTATGTAGAGTGCCCCTCGTATGGAAAGTTACTGAAGAAAATACTGAAGAAAGGTGAGGTCAGACTCCCCTTTTTCTGATGGATTAAAAACATGACCTCTGGGAAGCATTGTATGGAGCTGGCCACTTGGCCACTTGGTGTGTCTACTAGATGAGCAGATTGCTGTACTGAGGTCCCACTGGCTCATGCCCATCAGTCACATGAAAGCAATTTGTTTATTGCTTTTCATGCTTTTGCACACAGGTCACTCGGGCTGACCCTCAGAAATTCACTGTGATTGTTCACCATCAGCTTTCTCATTCCATTCTAGATGAAGGGGCCTCACTTCACCCTTGCGATGACACCTACTGTGGTCCCTTCCCTGAGTCTGAGCCTGAAGTAAAGGCTGTTGCTCATTTTCTTCGCAAACATCGTAAACAAATAAAAGCCTACTTGTCCTTCCATGCATACGCACAGATGTTGCTGTACCCTTATTCTTACAAATATGCAACTATTCCAAACTTCAGCTGTGTGGTAAGTACGTTAGCACTGGGGAGAACACAATTCAGCATATAGCATTTTTTGATACAGTTTTGTTCTGGGAGCAGAGTTGTTCCATCCATGCTCTTCACTTATTTAATACATAGCAGTATGAATTCTGGATCTGCTAGCAATCTCGTTTCTGATTATATAACCTTCACTTGAATGAGTCAGCAGTAATTTGATTAAAATGGTATAGTGCCTTCCATCCATCAGTTCCTGCAAATTACCTGATAGCATAAATCCCTGGGTTTTAATCATAGGTATTATCATTTTATTTAATTTTATTTAATTAACAGTAAGAAGAATTATGTAGTTAAGTACTCGGGCATCTATCTGGAATTCTGTCCATGCTTAGAACAGAAACGCAAATCTGAGTGTGATTTGTCACTCAGAACAGAGCGACAAATCTGAGGCACAAAGAAGATTGTCTTCAATTTTATGACCAAAAAATAAAATTAAAGTGGTTTACATTGATCCATTAGAAGAGAAATCTGGTAGATTTCACTAAAAATAAAGCTCCTGTTGCTTTGTGTATCAGGTATAGTGTTTTCAGCACTTTACAACAAGCAGTTAATTAACATCAAGTGCTTTGGAGCTTTTGTCTATTAGGAGAATAAATTAATAGTGTGGATTTTGATGCAAGCCCATTGATCTATGAATACATACAATTCATGTATTCCATGCTCATCCAAATGCAGGAAAGCTATTCACCCTGACTGCAGTTAGCCAGCCTCCTCTGCACAAAACCCTCCCTTTAGCCCATTCTCCTAGGAAAGCATTGCTTATCCTTCACTTGCTGTTTGCTCCTGCTAACAGGCACCCATTGCAGCAATCAGTAGCAAGCCCCCTTCTTTTGCCCTTCAATTCTTGGTAAAATTACACTGTCCATACATCTCTCATTTTGGTCTTGAAAGTTACGGTGACATTTAGCTTACCAGTTTAAGCTTGTTTACTTCAAAAAGAGCTTAACTGCATCTTAGATTTATCCTGTGCAGAATAAATGATGTGTTAGTCCCTGGAGACTCACTGAAGTTTCACTCTGCTGCCCTCTGAGGAGACTGAGCAGCAAGCACTGCACAGAGTTTTTTGTTGGTTTATTTCTGTAACGACACTTAATTGCATGAGTTACCAAAATTTCTACTTTGTGATATCATTCTTGGGAAACAGAGAAAATCAGAAGTTAGCTATGCAGTCAGTGAAGCTAAAAATACAAGATCCTTGGGGACTGACTGTGAATAAATCCGTGAACCTTGTTTTTATTCTTCCTTCTCCACCCTTTTTTGGGGAGTAGCAAAGGGAAAGAAGAGCCTGCTAACTATTACTTACCAAAAAAAAAAATGTACACTTGAAATTTTAAACCCCAGGATCTCATTTACTTGAAAACCAGCAGGTGCAGGCATTCTGTTTTTTTTTAGAACAGCCAAGACAGAAAAGCACAAAGACGTGGTGTTAGAAACAATCAGCATTTCTTCTGCAAGATGATTGCTGGCTATCAACAACACTCAGACTAAAGTAAGAAAGCAGCAGACAGTGCCATGAAATTCATCCCAAGGAAAAGGAACCTGTAAGGGTTTTCACACACATCGCCAAGTCTTTAATGCACGTTCTTATTGCTTGGTAGCTATTTCCATTCTGAGCAGGGTGACTGTCCCTCAGTGCACACACTCTGAGTTTACATCCACAGCTGTTAGACTGAGGGAGCTCATTTCTGATGAGTGCCAAGTGTCCCCTAAGTTTATGAGACCTTGGATCTTTCAAGCTTTGCATCAGCAGGAGTGGTGTGCAGACCTAAAGCAACAAAGAAACAGTTCTGGACAAATGGAAGTACATTTCCATACCAATTCTAAATATTCTGCCAGTATTTTGAATCCATCGTTATTTTTACTACAATGAGGCAAAAAGAACATGGAGGTTGGAATAAGGAACTGAAGTAATTTCCTGTTATTTAGAAAATTCAGTGAGGATGTTAGAGTGAAAATGAATGGAATACTGTTACTTACTAATTTTAAGTTTTAATATTTGCCAACAGCCAAAGGCTCCATCAGCTGGTGGCTCCTTTGAACAATCTTTAATATTTGAAGTGTCTCAAATGATGACTTAGGCTGAGGTTTCAGGTTCTCCAGTTCTCTTGCAGAATTACAGTGTGTTGGAAAGTGGCAGTCCCTGTTTCCTGCTGCTGATGGAACAAGCTTTGCTGGTCAACATGGACTCTGTACAGAGGACTCCACATGTACAACAGATAGAGTATTTGGTGTTAACAGAGGGGTGCAATTAATCCCAAGCAAAAGAAAGGTTGTTTCTGTCTGGGTTATATCATTCTGGAGAGCTGTCAGTTACTGTTTAGATTAAAGTGTTCAATTATTTAGAGTTGCTTTGAAAGAGGAGAGCTGTGTACCGATCACAACATGCATATTCTGTTCTAATTTAGGCATAAGTCTCTTATTAACACTCTCCTGAAATCTGTTCTTTTAAGAAGCTTAAAATGTAAATCATACTTCAGGACTGAAGAAAACAAAACAACAACAACAACAAAAAAACCAGCAGGAACATTTATTCACCTAGAGGGTTTTGAATTTCACCTACTGTTTGTTCCCTTTTTTCCCGTGCCGTCATTTGCTGTACTGTTTACAGTGAGATTAAATGACACAGCTGAGCTTGTGTATCTCTTCATAAATACCTGACAGTTCTGAACGGAACTTTCTCCTTTACAGCGCTCAAAGGCTAGTTGGTTAGGTATATTCATGGTATGATCTGCTTGGCACAATGCAGATCAGCAGCACAGTCCCCAGTTTCGGCTGCGTTACCCAGCAGTGGCTGTGAGCAGCAGCCCTCAGGACTAAGAGCCATGGGGGAACACCCGCCTGCATGCCCTACATACTTGAGTGGGAACTACCCAAGTATTTCTTCACAGTGATTTCAACATGGCTCACCCCTTTTCTTTCATTGCTCTGTAAGCCATGCAAGGAGCACTCTCCTTTGTGGCTCTGTTCTCCTTTCCAAGGCATATTTACCGGGACATCTGCCATGGCTGCAGCCTAACAGGATCTGACACCCCCTGGCTCATCAGGGTTATGTGTGTGCCATGACTCACGAAAGTCAAGGCATCTGCACGTGTAAATGGGGAGCAGTCCCAAGGACAGCACTTCTCTCTGCCTCAGGCCTCCCATCACCTTCTCATGCTTGCTATGTATGGGTGAATCAGAAGTTACCCTTCAGCAGTATTTGGCTGCCACATCCCAGCCCTGCACTGACCTCAGCAGGGCAACTCATGGAGGTAGGATGGAAATGAGGGGTGAGCTGAAAACACCAGGCCACAGTCTCCAGAACAGAAGTCCTGCACTAAGAAATGAACTGAACAAATCCAGTTTTGCCTAGCGGAGTTTCATAATGGGGTTAAAAAATTGCTCTTTTCTTTGTTAAGAGCAATTCTCATTGTAAAACTAACTGCCTAAAGCCCTGCTTGCTCACGAGTGCCACCAGTGAGTAAAAATAAATGTGGGTTGTTTTATGTTCCGGAATGTCATTTTAAAGCAATTTTCTCTAGCTTGTCTGTTGGAGTGGATAAAGATCCAAAACAGGAATGTCTGTACTGGTCAAATCAGATACTAAGCCAGAATTCTGACTCCTGACAATAGCAAAGGACTTGAAGTTCAGAGAAAGTGAATAAACTCAAGGCAGGTACAAAGTAATCCTTTCCAATGCACTCATCCATGTTTGCTGAATAGCAGTGTAAGGACCAAATTCATCAGGACTTGCATAAACTGAAGACTACAGCTCTTTAGTAAATAAAAATACTTAAATACTGCAGCCCACAGAGGTTCAAATTCCAGCAGTTTCTAGCTCCAATGATGTTCTGTATAGAGAGATCACTGTGCATTTTCTAGGTGTCCCGCCTTCACTCTACATTCTACACGATCTTTCTTCTGAGAATACAATATTCATTTTCCTTTCCAACATTTGCACCTTTTCTTCATGCTTGCAAGCAGTGTTCATTATGACCATCAGAATTTGCCTTGGACCAGGCCTTCTGCATCCAGTTTTACAGAATGCCATAAACCTCCCAAATACAGTGCCTCCTTATGGATCTTGAAATATAGACACTGATTTTCCTTGCACAGTTCTGAATTTGCATTTCTCCAACAGTGGAAATAAATCTCCAAGCCTATGTCATCTGGTCCTAAAGGAAGTTAGACCAGTCGTGAATATTCTCCAGTCCATCAGAGATTCAGGAGAAAAGTTTGCCTCTTTCCCTCTTCCCACTCTGCTCACTTAACCACTCTACAGTGTAGTCTTCACTCACACAGTAGAAATAAGGTTTAGCAGACAGGGAAATATAAGTGCAGCTGTTGGCAGAAAAATGTTTGCACAGCTTTTATTTTGCCTAAAAATGAGATTCTTTTATCCCACATCTCACATGTTTCCAGCATTCATTGTGTCACTGAATTGGTAAACATACACCTATAACTACAGATATTTAATGGCTGATCACTTACAGTACAGTGAGTTTATATATGTCCTGAAAATACTGAATCAAGTCCTAAGCATGTTAGTAAAAATAAATAATGTATTTCTCACTTAAAATCACTTTAGATTAGCTGCCATGGGCTTACAGAACAGGGCACTGCACCAGTAGTCAGTGACACATAGCTCAGTTTTCAGCCCCAGTGCAGTATTTAATTCAGAATCTAATTTATGCATTTGTTTTTTCTCCTCCACACAGGAATCTGCGGCCTATAATGCTGTTAATGCTCTTCAGTCTGCCTATGGTGTAAGATACAGATATGGTCCTGCATCCAGCACTTTGTGTGAGTTTCCCTCTGATGCAGGTGTATGACTGCCTATAACAAGAAGACCATCTCTGTTATAACAAAGGAAGCAAATACTGTTTAAATGAACTTTGCTCCTGTTGTGCATGGTGAGAAAGGCGGAAGAAGTTTTGTAACTGACTCATTCAGTTGACTGCGATATGATTAAGCCAACTGATGCAATAAAAGAGATTAAAATGCAATGCTTTTGAGAGAAGAAATCCGCCAAGTAGTGTGTTCAGAAAATATAAAAACAGATTTTTCTTTTATAAAAGATCTTTATCAGATATTGCAAATGCACTGCAAAGTTGTGAAGCATTTGGGAGAAAATAACTCAAAGTAGTTTTCATTTTTCACCAATGCTTTCTCTTGCTCTCTGTGCCCTTGTGACAGATACAGCCATTCAGAGAGCTCATTCTAAAATCTAAGATGATCTCTTTAAAACCCAGGTTTCAAATTTCTCAGTGTTTAAATGATGATAACTGACAGCAATGGTATCTGTATGTAAATATCTTTCATTTTTCAGAGATTGATTTCAAATGCACTTTATCCTATAAACAAAATGTCTTTAAAATATGCCCTTGAAATGTATAATGATATTTGTCAGACAAGCTCTCCACACAGACAAGAAAGAGGAAATGATATTAAATAGGTTTCAGAGAAACCTATCATTCTCTTTACTTAAACTATGAGGCTTGTATTCACTTGGCAAAGATAAGAGACTGAAAAAGTGAGGAACTTAAGTAAATAGCAAGATCTTTCACAAGTGATCTCCTGCATCTCCCTTGCTGTTGCTGTGTTTTGGTTGAGGCTTTACGTGTCACACTTTATCATGGGCCCCCATCTCACAGCACAGTCATCATCTTGTGCTCATTACAGTGCAGTTGTTTGCTGTGTTGAAGGAATAGCACTGTGAGTTAATGCTAGAACTGCACAGAGGAAATCAGGCCGCATGGGAGATGGATCTTTATATAAATGTAAGTGTCTTGGGTAATCAGCATATGGAGATAACGAAAAGCATAAGAAACACACTTCCTCTGGAAGGTTTGTTAATATTAGACACCACCTATGCAAATGCTCTCATGCTGTAAGGAAGTCATGAGACAATGAGACAGAAATGAAAAGAAATCTTAGAAGAACTTTTAAAAGGAGAATATAGTTTATTTTATCATCTTTCTTCCTTCTCTCTGCTAATGAACTGACTGAAAAAAAGCTAAACTGAGGAGCATGCAATCAAGCGTCCAGCTGGGAGATCTTTGTGGAAGCAAAGCTTTACTGCACTCACTTGGAGACAAGAACCGTTTGGGGCTTTACACTAAAAGTTCACTTTATTGAATTTTCGCTTTACTCAGAGAAGTCAGTTATTAACTTTTTTTCCTGTGAAAATCAAAGGTCTAATCCTGTATTGGGCTGACCACCTTTCACAAGGTTCTGGCCATCTCTGAAGAGTGTTCAGGGTCAGGGAGCAGCAGCTTGAGTTGCAGGTGTACTCACAGTGTGCTGTAGATAAAATGCCACAAAAACTTATCTATCTCGCGCTTTCAACATGACCTGCATTGAAATTGTTTTTTTTTCAGTAGTTGCTGATTCTCTATTTCAGATGTGAGTTCTGGCAGCTCTATGGACTGGGCCTACAAAAACGGCATCCCATATGCGTTTGCGTTTGAGCTGCGCGACACCGGGCACTTTGGATTTTTACTCCCTGAGACACTGATCAGACCAACCTGCACAGAGACCATGCTTGCAGTTAAAAACATCACTTTTCATCTGCTGAAGAAATGTCACTGAGAGCTATTTCTAGGCTCTGGAACTGAGAATTTTATTTCCAGAATTAATGCCTTTCAGTGAATTTATCATGCTAAGCTTGGCTTATAGAAGCCATGGAAGATAATGGGAAATATGGTATTGTTTCTACTAGGTTCACATGGCTAGAAATGGAAAAAAAAGTCCATGAAGTTGATATACTATCTTAGCTATCCATTTGATGTAACATGCTTAGTTCTTTCTCGTGATAGATCTCTGACAGGGACTTCAGTGGGGCAGGCCCAGGGCCACATACAGATGCCTGAGAGAAAACTCAGTTTCCAGACTGTTCCTGGCCTTACTGCTTTCCTGAACATAAAGACTTCCCTTAGCAGAGTTTCTCAAACCAGGGGATAAAGTTTACATTCATGTATACGCACTCTGTGCCCCAGCATGGGTCTACTTTACTGCTATATGTCTACAGCAGTAAATGGCAGTGTGGTATAGAGTTCCAGCTGGCTGTGCTACAGGTAGCAAAGCAGCTTTCTTCTGCATGTATACATTCATATGTATTTGCACTTCTGTGATTTCTTTTCATATAATGTGAGATTTGACCCAGTGTTCACTTTAGCCGTTAAGAAATATCTACTTTCCAACGTATACATTGGAATGGACACATTACCTTTGAAAATGTAACTTCCCTAGAGACACGTACGAATTATAATGAAATATTATTGAACTATACAGTAGTGCTATATGGAAGGACAGTAGGTGACAAAGCAACTTGCCACAACATGGAGCTTGGAACCAGGCAGGCAACAGGCTCTTTTGGATTTTGCTGTAGTCAACCTGTGTCCACTTCCATCAGCAGAGGATATAGACTTAAACTGCAGTTATGGTGCTAAGTGATATTTTATTCATTGGTAACCTTGCAGTGAGTTCTGTGACTATGTGGCTGTTCTTGGAAGTCATATTTTTTGCATGCTTTAAAGGAATTAATAGATTCTTAAGTGGGACAGAGGTGAAATCAGAAGCTTTACAGCTGAAAGAGAATAAGCACCATGTTGGAAAGAATAATTATGTGAAAAAATGTAACAACTTGTTGGGTTTTTTTGGGTGCTTTTAAAATAGTATTTTTTCATCATATTATATCTGCAAAAGCATATATTTTACTTTATTATTTTTGAGTTTAATCTTTATTATTTTTGAGTTTAATCTTATGCCATAACAATTTAAATAAGATGTATTTGTTAATAAAATCATCAGAGGCTTTTGAAGTATTCTTCGTATTTTATTTCACTGTTATGGTCTTAGTTCACGGATTTAACAATTTTCCTTATTTGTAAAACACTTCTAACATAAAGATGCAACACTTGAAAAAATCTACATCCTCTGTAGATACATGCTTCAGTGTAGACAGACAACGGACAACATGTGTGAGACTGGGGAGCACTATATTTTAATAAGAATACCACTGTCTTCAGGACTGCAAAAGGCAACCAGTTGAGCAAAGATGACAGAATCTCATTCTCTGTAAATGTAACATTTTCCTATTAAAGTGTATGTATTTTAAACAAGTTTTCTGAAAGCTAGTCCAGATTTAACTAATTCAGACTTGCCTGAGTAATGTGAGTTTCTAATCTGGTTTAATTAATACTTAGAAACACTGAAAATATCTACCCACTGGTCATCTCCTCTTTGCTTATGACCATAATTTATAAATATTTTGAAGGCAGCAAGAGCAACCTTTTGCTGTGTACAAATTCTTGACAAGCAGTCTTGATTGAGTGTAGGTAGTACTAATTGTCAAGAGTTATTCTGGATTTAGGTAATAAGATCAAACTGTTACCAGAACATGTGGGACTGAAGTGAAGGACAGAAGGTGTGAAAGATGCCTAACCAGCATAAGGCAGTTTACCACTGCAGTGCTACACTACAAACTTTTCCACATTTGAGCCAGGAAAAAACAGATGTGAAGAACTGATTCCTGTTCATAGTTTAATGGTTCATCACAAGAAACATTTCAGCTTTATCTCCATACCGTCATATCTCCATTGGTACTGAAAAGTACTTGATATTAAAAGAAAAGACAATAAAAACAAAACAAGCATTTTAGTTTAAAAAGATCCTAACATTTTAGATACAGGTAACCCTGTACAGGAATAATGACAAGTATTCACACACATTTAAGAAGCTCTGACATTTAGATATATTTGATTTCAAAAACAATGGATGAATAAATCTGCATCCTGGCTTCTGGCTTTCAGACTAAGCCTGAATACTACATTTTGTATGCAGCTGAAACCTCAGAACTGAGCTGAGTTGAATTTTGAAGATCTTCCCATACCGGATAATTCAGTGATTCATAACTGAATGCAAATGTAAACAGTCTTTGACTCCTTTAAGTTCAGGGTCACTGAAGCTGATCTGAAAGACTCTGGCAACTGGCAAAGAATAAACCCTATTTCCTGAATTAAGAATCAGTAAGACAAATATCAGCAAGAGTGATTCTAAGTAGAGCAATTGAAGCTAAGGAAAGAGCTCTATATCAGCTATTTGGATACAGAACAACAGCCTTTTTGACTTAAAGATGTTACTTTGAACATTTCTTACTTGTCTCCATAATTACTTACATCTCTTCCCAGTGTACTTCCCTTCAGCAGAATTGGTAACTGCTTTTGAGAAATGTGAGTTTATCTTAAGATGATAGGTATAGTTTGTTTTTCAACACAATAGAAAGCACAGCAAAAGGAACAGAACGAACAGCAAAACAGTGGTTAATCAATCTAGCAGACAAAATCAGATATATATAATCATTGTGTGAATTCGGGAGTTACACTTCCATTGATTATTGATAGATTAAATACAACTGCTTCTGTAAATTGAAAAAAGTGTTCAGACAAGGTTTTGTAAATATCTTTCCTTTGATAGCTTCTATGTTTTAAGAACTGTGAGGTTAATTTGTGTGAAAGAAACAAGCCCACAGCTCTGCAAGTCACCACGCTCAAGCACAAAAATTATCCCAAATGAGAACTTAGAAAGATTTCAAAGGACTTTGAACTGTCATTCATAAATTGATTTTCAAAAATGACCTTTATAGGTTGAATAAGGTACTGAGTTTAGCTGCAAATCTTGAAGAAAGAACAAAGCTGAAGGCTGAAGCTTCACCATCTTTTCCAGAAGTTGCTTCAAAAATACCACTATACTTGGTCACCCATGCAACACATAAAGCCTACAGAAAAATGCAATTCTTTTTTTGAAATGTCTGAAATTTGAGCAGAAAGATTCCAAATGACCTTGAATGCCAACATTCATTTCTTGGAAACAACCAGTACCAGTCAGTTTGTCTACAAAAACAAACTGCAGCATGCTGATTGCACTGTCTGCTGGAGGACTGTACAAAGTTACTGCTTAGTGAAAACTCTACACCTAACTCCTAAAGTTGAGAAGAAAGTATCACACTTCCTAACAAAACAAGGTTAATATTTAACAATTCTAGTTTATTTGTGTTAAACAACACCCTCCCTTTTTATGTTTGCATTCAATTTAATGGCACTGCTCAAAGAGTAAAATATTCAGAACCATGAGCTGAGCAACACTTTTGAAAGCCTTTTCACAAAATCACCACCACCATTTTGACCTTCCCTTTGGCTGTGAGAAACTACTGTTTCCATAATTTCAATAAATCCAATAATTTCCATAATCCAATGCTATGAAATTCACATTCATTGCTAAAAATGCTAGTCTCACACATAACGATTTAATGGTTTGGACTTTTGAGACTAAAAGCCAGAATGTTATCAATTTCATTCAGTTCTTAGGTGATGGTAAAACACCAGAATAATGCCTCAACTATATAGAGATCAACTTTCCACCCACTGCAGAAACAGAAATGAGAACAGAAATTCAAAAAAATTACAGAAAGAGTTTTTAAATATGAACCCTGTGGCATTAATTATATTTCATCATATAACTTCAGGATAAAAGTTTAAGATCCAAACAGATCTAATTGTTTCCTCCTATCAGTGTAAGAAAAAAATCTGTGTGGGGGCTCATTTGTGTTCGGGCAGATTGTATCAACAGACCCTCAAGTCACATCCATTGGTGCTGGTGGCTGGTCTGACTTGGATGAAGGTGAACTAAAGTCCAGGGTAGCTTTTCACACTCCTGAATGTGCCCATCTCCATACTTGAGAAGCAGGTGCTCAGAAACTCACATCCTTAAGATTCATACCATGTCAGAGGGGCCTACCTTAACAACAAGGTCTTTCGTGCATATCTGCAAATTTGAGATAACCAGGGTCACCTCAGAGCAATGAGCTCATACATGGTTCTACTTAACAAGGAAAGAGATGTTTGGGGCATTTAAAGAACACTGTGGTGTGCCATTAAACCCAGAAGCCCCTAAATGTTTGTCTCTGTCTGACAATTAGAAATGCTCAACCAGAAAGTCACAGTTCTTTGCATGTGCAGATCCTTTCAAATGGTCTCCAGAGAGACTGAGTCAAGCATGGCAGGGCTTGCCCTTGAACTTGTTCATCAGGGAATACACTCATAAATAATAGATTCAAATGTTAATTAAGAAATGTTGCCACTGTCCCCAGTCATGCAGAAAATGCACTGTCTGTGACCAAGAAAATCTATCCTTTGCAACAAAACATGGGATAATGTTGTTATCTGTCCTGCCTGCTCCAAGGTTCCTGCTACCCTACCACTATTTGGCATTATTGGAATACAAGTGGGCTGAATAGTCATAACAGGGAAATATTTCAATCTATCCTCAGGTCTGTAGAAGTGCACACTTTTACTGAAATAATAGATAACAGTTCTGAAATAAATATTGTGGTAGAACTGTGAGCAGGTGTTTTAGTCTTTTGTGTTGACTACTAACTGCCAGGCTGTTGCTCCGCCTACCAGTACAGCTTGCTGTTGGTGGGGAGAGTGTCTCATTTTTTAACCAAATAATGAATCTTTTTAATTAACCTATTCTGAGCAGAATATCAAGTTAGGTCTGAGAAAGTTTTACTTTATCACATAATTTTCCGTTTTCTTGAAAATAATAAATATGTTGGAGTTGCAGGAACAAAAACAGTACAGCAGTCTGAAATCTTAGCCAAAATGACTGATCTACTTACTGTTTTGTTTTACTTTGTTTCCAGATTGCAAAAAATTTGGGTTGACTGGGCAGTGTGAAACATTCTTCTGCACGTAATTAGCCAGAAATAGCTCTTGGTTGTGTTTTTTCAGAGAAAAAAAAAAAAAAAAGAAAAAAAAAAGCAATATGGCATATTTTAAGCTCTTTGCACAGATTAATTGCTTTGCTCTGAATTAAATTATCACGTTCACAAAGCTGAATGCAATTTGGAAAGCAGCACTGTTATTTTCCTGGGAGTCGGTCAGCTTTCCAAGGGTTAAGCAAGCAGTGCTTGCCTCTGTGGCAGGAGAAGCTGGGCTGCTGTTTGGCCTTGTTAGCACAGAATCTGTCAAAAAGGCAAAATGTACCGAGCCTTATCTCACAGGGTAAATTTGCTACACCACGCTGCACATGGCTCCTTTTTTCTCCTTTCATTCCCAAACCAAAGCAAGTTCTGTCTGTCAGCGACAACTTTGGGCTCTAACAGATTCTAATTTTCGGTGCTAAATTTAAGCGGTGAACCTGTTAAAATGTGCCAGCTTCCCCACATACCTACGCAGCCCCATTCACACACAAACAAGGTGCCTGTCTGCACAGTACGTACTTAGTGCATGAGGCCTTACATAATGGTGGCGCTGCTCTCCTTGGGAGCTGCAGGGGTGCAGGCAGCAGGCTGTGGGTGTGAGCATCTCCCCTCTGCAGGCACCCCAGTTCATTCACCACCACTATTACAACCGTGTCAGACCCCAAGCTCTTCTTCTGGGATTCCTACAGTGTATTTCTGTTGTGTATCACACAGAAGCTCCAAGTATTGTCTGTACCCTTTGTCCACCGCACAGCACAGAGCCAAGGGGTCAGGTTTTGCTGTCATGAATGTCTGCTCCACAGTGGGTTTTACTATGAGGTGTTATGTCTTCAAGCCTCATTGCTGGCTGCATCCCAGAAAGTCTTTGCTATCCCACTGGTTATGACGAAGGCCATGTATCATTGTATCAGTTGAGGATATAAATTTTCAAAACAATAAGTTTAGACCAAAAAAAAAAAAAAAAAAAAGTTTCTTATACATTTGAAAGATTTTCTACTAAAGCTACTGCACTGATTTTAACAAGATAGAACTAACACAAAGTTGCTGTCATCCTGAAGGCTGGTTAGGGAGTCAGTGGATCCAGTCCACTTCCTGTCAAATGTACACCTCCCAGCACTACGAACAGGAATGGCAACACTGAGGAGATGTCTCAGCAGGGACCTCTCAGCAAACACTGTCTGAGGAATGAGCTACCCTTCAGAGGTGATGCTGACGAATGCAGGGAGCTCTTCTATAAATCTCCCCTCCTGAGTAGAGAGTAGGAGCATCATGTTTCCACAGCTGTCAGGACTGTAGTTTTCAAAAGAGTGTTAAAATCTATCTCAGAATTTTAACAGAGCAAGGAAGGTCCCCATTCATTTCACACTACTCTGCACTTCATCAGAAACGAAGGGCTCCTTGGGTGGTGCGCCTGGCTGCACTTCCACTGACACCCAGCCCATCAGAAACAGCAGTATTGAAAAGTGCCAGAATTACTGCCTTGTTTTTCTTTGGCCCCTGTGAGAGTCTTAACAATCCATCAGTGCCAAAGCCTGACTATGCACAAAAATAACTATCCCGTTTAGGCATCTGTTGAAGGGCACAGAAAAAGCTAGTTTCTTAAAAATTCCTTTTTGGATTCTATGATTTCCATTTTGTAGAAAACTAAGTCTGTAGGTACAGAAAAATAAATCTTGAAAGGCAAGTTATCAAAAAACATACTAAGTACAGTATGTATCATCTTCCTACTCCAATTCTGAATGCGCAGACTGAAGGAAGACTGGTTGGAGCATGTTTTTCCATTTTCATTCAGGATCAGATAGACTAATAACAAAGGCAAAGACAGAAGTCTAACATGGAGTAGGGGGAAAAGTACAAAACAAACAGCAAGACTCTAGGCCCCAAGAGCAACAGAGGTTGCCTAAATGAGTATAAATATGCATTTTTATTTTAGACCGGGAATAAAAACACTGAAGCACTGATACTTAAGAAAGATGAAAGGAAACCAACAACATTGGGTAATTAGAGGACTGCTGGGTCAGATGGCTTACTGTGAGAGCAAATGGCTCTCTGTGACTAAACAAACTGTTGAAAGAAAAATTGAACAAAAATTGGAAAAAAATCAAAGACTAATCATTTTAGCTTGAATGACTCTCTGTGAGAAGCATAAAAATGTCTTCATCCCAAAGAAATGTAAGCAAATGGATACTGCTGAGTATTTCTAAAGTAACAAGCAGAGGATTTGAAAGGACACAAATCTAGAAAATCACTTGTGCATTCATCTGATGGTGTAAGAGCCCTCACTCAAGCTTCTCTTAAGTGCAAAAATTGCCATTGGAGTACTCTCATGTGGAAAATATTAATATTCAGAAATCCTCTGACATCATTAATTTTTAATGTTATGGATATTTAGCAAAGAGTTGAAGGTATACAGTAATGCCTTCCCTGTCAGTCCGAGGATTTCTCACTCTGAACAGGTCTATCCCTTACCTTCACCTTTCTAGTTGTACATGTGGATAAAACCTAACACAGCAGAAATGGATGCATATCTCACATGTGAAGAAACAGAGGCAGCAGAAGCCATCTGAATTACATTTGGGATGTATTTCAACAAGGGAACGAATAAGTGTAAAAAGCACCACACAGCCACTGCAAGATACTGGAGACCTAAACGTAAGAGATTTAGGATTAGCTTTCTTTATAGAAAACATAACTCAACATAAAATTCATCAAAATATTGATCCAACTGCATGGTAGAACTGCATATCTTCTACACTTCTTATAAGAAATCCATTATGATGATTTTTCTCTATTCCTTTACACTGCAGTGTACTTTCGTTAAGTGCACAGCTTTTCAAGAATAGATTGATACCACAGCTGAAAAGGATAAAGTTGCAGCACTACCAATACACAGCATGAATTTAAATACAAGCAATAAATTCCAAGCAAAAAGGATCACTGGAACCCAGAAGATGAGACTTACATGGGAATGTTTCCAAGGAAGGCTCTCCTAGGCTTCACTAAATCTTGACAATGTATATCTATTTAAACCACACTTTATGCACAAATTCACTAGAGTATAGAAGCCAAAGCAGCCATGAAAGGGAAAACTATTGGTTACATATCAGTTTATTTGACATTCAGCGTGGGAAATTATTTTAACACAGCAAGAGCCAGTTTACTTCCCTGGTACACATCTTTAACCAAGGAACAATAAATAAATGTCTTCAAATTCTGCAAAACGCTTTGTCACACAAAAGAGTATCACTTACGAAGGCTCACACACATCAGTTGCAAATATATCCATGCTTTGCCTTAGGTGTTCCCTGACAATTATATAGGCTGCCATGAAAAGGATTGAAACCTTTAGCAGCCCATTCACTTTTATTCAGCATTTTGACAACGGGCAATAATCCTTCTGCCAAAAGCCTACTTGAGATTTCTGAGATATCCCACCAAAGCCTCCCATTCTTTTGTGGCTGGATGAAACAGGCAGTCCTTATGCCTGTTCCTGGGGGATGATAAAGCATTGTATTGTGGATGCTGGAGGTGTTACAGTTACAGGCTTACTGCTGTTGCTATGCACGTTCTGTTTTTCCTGAATTTGTCCCTTGAGGAGGTAGGCCTCAAGTTTCACCTGGCTGGGAAGAGAAATTCACAGTTCTCTTGCTCTGAAGGTAGGATTTAAATCATCTGACTTCAGTTATATGAAAGCTATTCATCTAAACTAAACTGACTTGTTACCTTCTATAGCTGGCAGGGAAAAGTAAAGGGCGTACGTATCTTCAGCTCAGTGCTATTGCTTCTATCTAAGTTCCTTGTTAGATGTTACTCCTTTCACATAGCAAGAGCCCAGATGACTGGGGGCTAGGTGAAATTTTGTAAATGTTAAAATTAGTTGAGACAAATTCGACCTTTATTGAGATTTAATCTTAATTTTCTAGTAAATCCAGCTCTGGCTGAATTCAGATGCCTGATGTTTTTCCTTTCAAGGTTGCCCATGGCTTGTGGGACACGTAAGGAACAAACTGCTTTCCTAAATGTATTTCAGCTGCAAGAAACTGTCTTAGAGGAACTGATGCACACATACTTGGCAAACTGTCTACATATATTTCTGACTTTTAACTTCAACTGTAATTCAAGCAGAGCTAATTTCTTCAGCTGCCACAAGTGAAGGCTAGTGCTGTGGACCATGAAAGCATCTTCCTTTCTGTCCCTCTTTCTCAGGTTTTTCTTACTCCTGCCAGTAATGTTGGTCACTCTATACATTTCCTTCCTAGCAGATTGCTGGTGCCAGAATTGTAAAAGCAAATAGCTTTGGCACCCTCTATTAATAACAGTTCTCTACATCTAGCTTGATGCATGCTTGATGCATACTTTTTCTTCTTTTTTCCTGGACAGACTTTTTTTACCAGTTAGACAAACACTACTATGCAACATACAAACAGTACCAAAGATATACAACATGCCAATATATAAATAATCAAGCAAAGTAGAGTATTTCAAATCCATCACGAGGCAGTTCCAAATCTGTCACTGAAAGCAGCAGATTCCAGGGCTGGTGAGGCCATGCAGATTTTACCCAGTGGCTGGCCGCCAGCTGCCTGCCAAATCTATGAGAGACGCGCCTTTAAGCACTCTCCTCTGCTAATTTTATCTTTTCCCTGCCTCTAGCAGGCATTACACGATATTTAAAGGCTACTGAGTTTAAGGTGATCACTGAACTTACAGTGAGAAAGATGCCTTATAAGAGATGAAAATGATCAGTAATCAAGACTAGTAAACAACTGATCCAAGTCAGCCATAGCCTGTTCAGCCTTCCCCTGCAGAATCCAGTCTTGTTCTTACAAAAGCCAATACCTTCATAAGCTCTTGGAGCTTACTGTGAGCAAGAAAAACAAAAGGCAGTCATAGTTTCATGGTAAAACATTTATTAGAGTTGTCTGAGTGAACAAAATACTTTCTAATAAATGACACACTAAAAATAACCTCAAAATTAGGCATTACATACAGAAATAGTGACTACAGATTCCTGCATTCTGTGGTATTTTTTAAACAAATGAATGCTTGCCACATTATTGCAGTAATGTTTAGATTTGCAAATATACTCAAATGTTTTAATATTATATTGCACACACTGATCACATTTTCCAAATGCGCACAAATACACAAAGCCTGGTTATAAGACCAGTCTGTTGTCACCTGTCTGATTTTTACATCAGTGCACAGTCAGTTTCCATACAGAGCTCACACCAATTTCAAATGGCACAGCCTCATTCTTATATAGAACCTGTGAACTTAAAGTCAATTTGGATTTTAATCTTCTACCTTTGATCCAGCACTATGATGAAAAGAAACGAAACCATGAAATTAAATGTCCACAAACTTGGGGAAAATTCTGATGGGATCATGCATTTTGTGATAGAATGTTTTGAATTACCATTTTAAAATTATGCACAATTGTCTGCCTTGCTTTTCCTATTTCTCTGTGGACTAGTATGCCTTAAGATTAAGGAAGCATTCTTGTAAGTTGCTCAAAAAAAGCAAAAATTCTGGTTGCCTATGCTTAGTGTTTTGGCTTTTAAGTAGAGCAGAGCATCTACATTCAGTTTGACCTTAACCATGTCAGAGGGAGTATTGCCAGAGCAGTTCTGAAAAAACATACCATATTTAAATTAAAACATTTTGTATAGATATTTGATTGAATACACACCTAGAAAATATTTAGCAAGCTAATTACGATCCCAGAATGAATCAGTACAATGGCTCTTCTTTAATATCTGTCTTCTTTAATATCTTTCTTCTAAGCAAGAAATGCCATTAACTCCCAGTCAATTTTATCTTTCTGATTATTCATATTCAAAATCTTTCACTGAATTGCAGGGGTTGGAAACGACCTCAAAAGACCCTTGATGTTAGTACAGAACTTCCTATGTTCAAGTTTTAGGCCATTACTCCTTGTCCTACTGCTACACACCACCGAGAAGAGCCTGGTCTCATCCATTTGCCTCCCACCTCCCTTTAGATATTTATAAACATTTATCAGATCCCCTCTCAGTCTTCTTTCCCCTAAGCGGAACAGACCCAGCTTATTCAGCCTTTCCCCATATGGGAGGTGCTCCAGGCCCTTAATCACCTTTGTGGCCCTCCACTGGACTCCTTCTAGGTGATACCTGTCTTTTTGTGTCCAGAACTGGACACAGTAGTCTAAATGTGGCCTCATCAGTGCAGAGTAGAGAGGTAGGATCACATCACCTCCCCTGACCTGCTTGCCATGCTCTTTTTAAGGCACCCTAGAATACCATTGGCCTTCTTGGCCACAAGGGCACGTTGCTGGCTCATGGCCAACCTGTTGTCCACCAGGACCCCCAGGTCCTTCTCCACAGAGCTCCTTTGCCAGCAGGTCATCCCTTAACTCTTACCCTCAAGCTCTCCACTTGTTCATCATTCCCTCTCAAATGGAGCTCAGTAATACATTCTAGTTGCTCTCTCGCATAACGAGCAACTCCACCACCTTGCCTCACCAACCTGTCTTTCCTAAAGAGGACACAGCTATTCATGACAGAATTCCAGTCACGTGAGCTGTCCCAACATGTGTCTGTGATTGCAATGAGATTGTGGCCCTTTGACCACATACAGATCTCTAGTTCTTCCTGTTTGTTTCCCATACAGGCACTTGAGGAAAGCCAAAGGTGCAGGTATCTCTAGAACGGTGCAAGAAGGTTTAAGTCAGGCTGTTGGCAATGTTATCTTCTCTGAGGAGACCTCACAAGATCCAACTGGAGAACTGAGAGGCTTTTCTCCATAGTTTACTAAAATGGCAGCATCACCAGGCCTCTCTCTGTCATGAGGAATTCTATCCTCATCTACTTTAAAGATCTGGTAATCAGTCCAGCCAGCTTGCTCTCCAGAACACTTTTGCTCCATCTGGTTAGTCTCACTCCATCTGATGCCCACACACCTGGTCTCTCAAAGGCCTGCCCAGTATCACAGTACCCAAAACCTTGATCATGACACCATTCCTTCAGCCAGTAATTTACCTGATCTGTTCTCCTCCTTCTTTCCTGGACAATGCAGAACACTTCTTGCACTCCTGATCTCTTTAGCATCTTTCCAAGGGATGCAAAGTCCTTTTAATATCCTGTAGTTTCCTCCTTGAAGCCTCCTGCAAAGCCCTGCCATTAAGCCCATGGTTTGTATTGTATTTTTGACAGGAAATAACCCACTGCAGCTGCTGGAGGAAACAATCAGGCAGATTCAAAGATCACTTTGCGGCAGTTAGAAGTGGTTATTGCTCCAGTCTCATTGCTTGTCACCTCAATTCACGTGACTTTTATGATCCTTCCGTCTAAGCCTTTCAAAACGGATATTAAAATGCTTGGAAGCCATCCTTATCATTCATTTGACTTACCATACTCCCAGATTTAAGGGAGATTTTCTGCAGCTGAATTCCATTTGATTTTTCTCTCTTCTTTTTCATTTTCATTCCTTCTTATTATCAGCTTATTGAAAGAGATCTGCATCAACCTTTGAAAATGCACAAGTTCTAAAGTGATACATTGAATTCACCTTAGATCAAGGGAAAGAAAGTCTTTCAGCACATAAAAATTAGGTTAAAGCTAATGCTGCATGCTTCCAATAGCCAGGCTATTCAACGTCTAATTTGTAAGACAACTCAGCATGCATTACACTGGTCCCATCACATCAGTTACAGAGACATGCAGGAGTCTGAAGCTAGGATTGAAGGGCAGGAGAGTCATCATTTTCAGTGAATTTGTTACTCTTCTCATTTGTCACAAGTCAAAATGTTCCCATTTCTAAATCAAAACTGGAAATAAAAAAATAGGCATTACCATACTATAGTTCTTGTTATTACAGGTGATTGGGATGATAATTAATTAACCAGACTCACAGAGTAATCTAGGAAAGCTGTAACAGTAGGGATACCACTTTGTATTCTTATTATTCACATACAAAAAGAGTTGCCATTACCAAGGGCTCACGACAATGGGTCTACTTTGCCTTTGTGAAGCCCCATCTGGAGCACTGTGTCCAGGCCTAAGGCCCCCAGCACAAGAAATACGTGGAGCTGTTTGAGCAAGATCAAGAGGAGGGACATGAACATGATAAGAGGGCTGGAGCACCTCTCCTGTGAAGACAGGCTGAGGAAGCTGGACTTGTTCAGTCTGGAGAAGGCTGTGGGGAGACCTCACTGAGGTCTTCTAATACTTAAAAGGAGCTTATAAACAGGAGGAACAATCAGCTTTTTATGTGGGTAAATAGTAATAGGACAAAGGGGAACTGTTTTAAACTAAAAGAGGGGAGATTTAGATTAGATGTCAGTGGGAAATTTTTCACTGACAAGGTGAAAAGGTTCTGGAACAGGTTGCTCAAAGAAACTGGATGCCCCATCTCAGGAGGTATCCAAGGCCAGATTGGATGGAGCCCTAAACAACCTGATCTAGTGCCTGATTTAGTGGGTAGCAACCCTCCCCATAGCAAAGACTTGGAACTAGGTGATCTTTGATGTCCCTTCCAAACCAAGCCATTCTATGGTTCTGTGATTCTATGAATTTATATTTGCATTTCCATAGCCTCACATACAACAACAAATGTATACCATACCCATAGAAGTACATTACTGATTTATTCATAACCACATTTAGGTTTGAAAAACTGCTAAAGAAACTTGAAAGAAAACTTATATAGTCATTTAAAAATATATGTATTTCCTTTCGTCTTTAAAATAGTTAGTAGTGCTCCTTCACACACAATGTTAGGGAATGGCTTGCTGAGGCACCATGGAGGCTGGGATCTGAATTATTCATCTGATAGCAGGAGCAAAATGCTGAAGAAAGAAGTTGTTGAAAACTCCTCTAGTCTAGAAAAAAGATGTATTCCCATAGAAAAATTACTAGCAAAAATGGATCACACTTCAACAAATGCAGCACTACAAGCTTCCCATCACATGAATGCAAACAATAGCCTGGAACATTTGGTATCTTCCACAGTTTCCAGCCACAATTTGCAACCACAAGAGGTGCTTTCTTTTTTTCCTTCACTGCTATCTGACATTTTTCCCGCAGCTGTCACAAGTTGAAAAATATCATGTTTTACTAGGAGTACGTATCCTCACTTAACTATAGCATTGAGAATGTGTTTCAATATAACAAAAGTCAGAGCCCTTTCGCTTTCAGGAAGAGATTTGTCACTCTCCAAGAACCTCCTGAAAGTGATGGATGTTTATTTCATTATGTGTCACTGCAGGGCTGTCTCACGCTTCTGTACAAATGGTTTGAAGCACCCTAGGAATTACCTATCGATTAATATTCCCTGCAGTAACAAACATTTGCCATTTGTTTTCTCAGTGCTGCAGTGGATACACTGCAGCCTGCTTTAACCTGTTAGAATATTCACCTTATGAGCAAGCTATGAATTCTTAGCTCCAGCTCCTGGATTTACCCATGAATAAAAAATATTAAAACAAAACAAAACAACCCTCTTAAAATTGTTCAAGCACATTTACAGTGACTATCTCTTACAGTTTAGTGGACAGATCAAGACCCTTTGCATAACAAATACACTGGGTATTCTGAATTATGCTTCACTTATTTGTATAAGAGTATCTCGCCTAGGACTCCATTAAGGGAAAGAAATAAATGTTTTCTCTGTACCTGTCTTTGTGTTAGATAATCAAGCACCACAGGCCATGCATTTGGTAAGAGACTTGAAAGCTTATTCACTCAGGTGCTTGCGGAGCATCCACAGCTTCTCTCCTGTTCTATGTTCATATGTGCTGGATCCATGCTGGATCCTGATCCATCACACACTGATTATCTGCATCTGGTAGATGAGAACAGAATGGAAGCAGACACAAATTACCGTACTACAACTGAGGAAGCAATGAGCCACTGTGATTAAAGGAGCACTGCTACGCTGCTCCTAGCTACCGACCCATCCACCCAGTATACAAAGTCTCATGTACAGCAGTGCTGAGCCATCTGTTTTACAGTTCAAATACTGAAGATAATTCATATGTGAAGCACCAGTTTAAACAATGTTCATGCTGGCACTGCTGCCCAAAAATGCAAGTCTGACCTCTTCTTCCCCTTCTTGTTCCTGTATTCGTGTAACCCCCTCCCTTGAGTCAACAAGCCTCTGTGAGACTGCTTGATGAAGCAGAGTATGGAATATATCTGTATTTTTAAAAGCTCTGTTTTTTGTCTGGTTAGTTTCAACCTAATTAAATTCTGAACATAATTCAGCATATAATTCACAACATGACAATGCAAATGCTTATGCTGACCAAGAAAGCAGAAACATACAGGTAGGAGCAGGAAGAACGATTGCATCTTTTAGCAGGAGCTCCGTCTTATCTTGCTAAAAGCAAACAGAGCCCAGCTTTTCATGTGCTGTTTCAAAGCTTATCAAGATGATTTAACAACTCAGTGCCACCAGGAGCAGTAGTCCAGCCCCCCTCACCGTCTCTGACCACATTTACTCCCTCTCTTTGTTGTGTAAGAGTTACTGAATGTGCATATAAAACTGAACAGTTCACCGATCTCATTTAAAACTGCATTTTCTTGTAAGGCTGATTTCCAGCTGGAGCAGTGAGCTGAACTGACTCACTGCAGAGCTGCACAAGTGCATCAGCACAAGAAGGGGTGAAAGGGCTCTCCCTTTGGGAGGCTGTAACATTCATAGATCAGCTTGTTCTAAGCATGAAACTGCACTTTTAGTACCATTTTTCAATGCCGGTCTGAAGTAAAAGCTTAAATTCTAGTATTTCAGCATTTTCAAACAAGCACTACACTGGAGTTGCTGTACATAGTTACCAAAAGCAGTAGTTGCAAGCTCCATGTCAGACAAAAAATTCTCCACAGTTTTTAACTAAACAAATACCTAATACTGATAACATTTTAAATACATGAAACATTATAAATAGCTTTTAAAATACTCTGAATAGCTTCTGAATAAAAAAGTAATGAGTAATTTTTTAAATGTTGCTCAAATACATTTTTTCTCTTGTGCTGTTATTTAATCATAAAGGCTGCAACAAAGCAGTGATGCCATTGTGCTACATCACGTGCTTACCAACACGCCTCTTATGAGGTAATAAAATGGAAATGGAAATGTAGCATTTCATATAGGTTGCCCACAAACTTAGCAGCTCCAGAAGCAAAGACAAGTATCACTCATTTTTTAGTATCTTTCAGGACTTTACCAGACAAAAATTTGCGATCTACAGCTATGATGATTCCAGTCCCTGGACCAGCCACTGACTGATGCTAATTACAAGCAAAGAAGAAATCTGCATGCTGAAACCAAAACAGACATAGGTGAAACCATCACATCTAACAACCATTTTGCAAGGCACCTGTGACTGTAAGATACCATCTTTAGTTTAGTTAGGAACCCATGTAAGATAGAAATATTCTAAACCTTCAGCCTTTCTTTCCTCTGTGTTTTCTAATTCTCCTTTCAACAGAGATATAACCCTAGATTTTTAATGTATCAGCAAATCAGCAGAAGATATGTCCTTTATGGCTTGTAGTCTCCAGCACTAAAAAAAATTGACCTCACAATGCTTTTTCAAAGTCCATAGAAGTCTTTATATCAAACATTATTCTAATACGTGGCTTCCCTGGTAAATAAAGCTGGCATGACTAATGACTTTATCCAAAGTACTCGGCGCCTTTACGCAAAATGACAACCATTCCCATCATGGCCCTAAATGAGGGCACTGGACTGTCTTTCCATCGCCAATACTTACATCATTATTCCCCTGTGATTTCCACCATTATTGGTTCAGCTCTTGGATGGAAAGTGCTTGCCAACGTTCTCAACAGATGATTTACAGTAAGATCTTTGTGCATAATTTCAGGAGTAGTCCTTTGATTACATACTGGCTGTACACTATTGTGGGTTTTAGGCAGGGGTTGCCTTGTGATTAGCACTTGGATGCAGGATATCAGTGGTGCCAAGCTGTAAACTGAGTGAACTGAATGGCAGTTGTTTGACCTGAGAGCAGAAACTGAAGATTCAAACCACATTAAGAAATCAAAACAGAACAAGAAGTTCAATCTATTCATTGATATCTATTCATCTATTCAGTGTCTTTTTGACAGGCCTTTACTTCCAGTAGTGTGATATTCCAAGCAGCAATTCTATGTACCCAACTAAAATACTGATGTTGAACTGAAATACCCACATAAAATCATCCTGTGTACAAAATAAGAAAGTAGACATTAATATAAACATAACAGATAGCTGCAGTCCTCAGTGCCCTCTTTAGATACAGATAGCCATTGTCTTCATGATAGTCTAATTGCAAGTCCATTTCTGCCAAATGAACCGTGAAAATCAATAGCAAACTCCATATGCTAAATAACACTTGCAAGCTTTGACTTTGCTATGGAAATGTGGACTCAGGTGGTTTGTGTAAAAACTACCAGCAAGTCTGTGAAAATTCTTACTCTTGCCACATGTTCATTAGCTATCAATTCTGAGAGACTGAGGTCATTTTGACATCACAAGTTCTGAACAAAATGGAGATTTGACAAACATTTTCCCTTGTAAAAATGATTTGGAGTAATTTCTAAGATATCTAGTAGCCATGCTGCTATTGATGTAGTCTTCCCCATAGACCAACATAACCTGGAAACGGCCAATAAATCCCCCTGTGCATTTGTTGCAAAGATCAGTGCATTTGGGGATGTGATTTTGAATGATCCCACAGTGCTTCTATAAAGCTAAAATCTACATTCTTAGTATTTTGGTCAGTAACAGACAGCGAAGTTAGCTGTGGGGTTCCTTCCAGAGAGCATCCAATGCTCTTAGGCCCAAGATGGCTTCCCCAGCCCAGCCACCTTCAGCTCTGCCCAAAAAGGCAGATCTGGAGATCCCATCTTTCCATTTCCAGATAGATTCTGAAGTACTGCTTTTTCTTTAAGGTCAAGAAGGAATTCTAATTACCACCTAGCTATTGTCAGTGCCAGATTCTACTTTTAAATACCAGTTTTATTAGAAATTTTAGTAGAAACTACTGTTTTATTAGAAATAATCCTAGTTTTTGCACACAGGAGTTGATGTTGTTGGTCAGGATCAGATGGAGATTTTCTTGGCCCCAAACCAAAGAGGAGGACATTACCCCTTCACATCGCAAGAGGGGAAAACGCCAAAATGCAAGCAAACAAAAATATAATTTTTGAAAAATTTATACCAGTTTAACAGGGCACGAAAATATAGAAGTCACTGCGCTAGAAAAGCAAAGGCGATATGGAGGGGCAGCACGAAAGCACCCACGCGAAGCACAGATGAGGGCGAGACATCCCAAGAGCCCACGGCGCTACGGCCGCCCCTCGAGAAGGAGGGCGGGGAAGCCCCGAACGGCCGCCCCGTGCTGCCCTCTGCGCTCGGCCGCTCCTCCCTGAGGGACGGCCGGGGGCTTCCCCACAGCGAAACCGAGGAGGGGACGGCCGCTCCCCTACATCTGATAGTCGTTCCGCCGGGGCAGGTGGCACTTCCCGGAGAGCCTTCCTCCCCTCTCTGCGCCGGTGGCCCGGAAGGGAAGCACCACCCCTCCTCCTCAGCCAGCTCCCAGGTGGCAGCGGCCATCTCCACCCGTCCCTTCCTCCCTCCCCGCCGCCTCCCCCGGCTTCGCTCCACCTGTAGCGCGTCTACAGGGCGGGCAGAAGCAGAGCGTTCCCCTCCACCCGCCCGCCCTCGGCCCCCACCGCCGCTGCTTCCTCCCGCTCGGCTGCCGTGCGGCCGCGGCTCTGACGTCGCTTCCTTCCAACATGGCGAGGGCAGGTTGTCGCTGCAGCCGCTGCCGCCGCGGCTGCCGTCGCTGCTGATGGAGGCGGGCGCGGGCCGGGGGCGGCGCGGGGATTGAGCGCGCACCGCGACGGGCGGGGGTGACGGAGCGGCCAGCGAGGAGCGGGCTTCGTTCTCCCTCCGCCGCGGGGGTTGGCCGCTGCCCGGGCCCACCCGAGCCTCCCTCCCCTCCGAGCAGGCGTCGGGACGCCCCGGCCCTTCTACCGAGCAGCCCTTCCTCGGCCCCGGCTCCTCGCGGCCCTCCGCCGGCGGGAGCGGCCGGCGCCCCGCTCCCTTTGCCCTCCCCAGCCCTGCCCTCCTCCGGCTCGATCGCGCCCATGTATGAAGGGAAGAAGACGAAAAACATGTTCTTGACCCGGGCCCTGGAGAAGATCCTGGCCGACAAGGAGGTGAAGAAGGCGCATCACTCCCAGCTGCGCAAAGCCTGCGAGGTGGCCCTCGGTGAGCCGCGGGCGGGGCCGGGCCGCCTGCCCCCTAATACCGGGGCTGCGGGGAGCGGGGCTGGGGGCGAAAGGCTGGGGGGAGCAGGCGTGGGGTTCGGGGGGATCCGCTTCTGGGGTGGGAGACCGAGGCCTGGCCTCGTCACCGCCCGCCTGTCAGCGGAGAGCCCCGGGGTGACGGCGGGGCTGCGGGCTGCGGCTGGCCCTTCTCTTCCTCCTCCTCCTGCTCGCAGGATGAATAGGCAGAGACGGGCGCCGGGCTGACCTGGAAGTAGACAGGGAGCAGGTGACACCGAGGGATGGTGGCGAGCGACAGACAATGACGGCAGGCCGCGGCTGGGCCTGCGGGGAGGAGGGATGGAGGTGTGCGAGGAGAGCTTAACCGCGTCCCTGCTGGGGGGGAGGCGGCTGTCGGGAAGGGGTCGGAGCGCCGCAGCGCCGTGCGCTGTTCGTGTGGGGTCTGCGCTGTGGCCGCACTCGGGTGGAAGCATCGTAAAAGCGTTGGCGCTGGGCTGTACAAAGCACACACATCCAGCAGCCGGAAAGCTGAAAGGGGAATTTGGGCTGGTGGTGAGTGCGGGGGGAGGCAGGGTTCGAAGCTTCCTGGCCAAAAAAAAAAAAAAAAAAAAAAAAAACCCGGAAAAAACACTGCATGTTTACTGAAACGCTTCTGAAGAGATGCCTGCCTCGTTGAAATAATGCGTAAATGGGTTATATCCCTCCCATTCGTGTGTAATGGCTTCTGGGTTTGGGGATTATTATTTTATGAATTCTTGATTTTTTGTTGTGCAGTCATAATGTCCAAATTGACTTGCTTGAAGAGAAAATACTGAAACTCGCTTGTTTTAAAAAATGAAGTATTTTCAAGCTGTCTGTTCTGTTCATTTTTCTTTTAAAATATTTTTCATTTTTAAAAAAAAAAAAAAAAGAGTGCTGCTGCTTTCTGGCTTTGTCCGTCAAATGCAGGGGGAGAAATGGCAGTAGTTCAGCTCTTATTTCTTAATAATTCAAATATGTTGGAAAAAGTTCTTGTATCACTCATTTATTACCCTAATTTATTAATAATAGTCTTACAGCTTTGACAGATCCCTTTGGCTTTTCTACTGACCTTACACTGCATAATTAAGTTAGAGATAAAGCGGAGAAATATTCTGTTATTTAGCTGAGTTTGCATTCAGCCTGGATGTCATCTGTAGAATCAAATGCTGGTGCTCACCTTGAGTTTGTGCTGTGCTTTGTTTTCTCAGTAGGGAGATATGCCTTAAGTGTCACCGGATCCCTCCCAGGCATGGTCCATTGTTGTGCACCTGACAAAGCAAAGCCTTGGGTTGTGTGGCCTGCCTCTTGTGCGCTGATCTGTGCCAGGAGACCCCAGCACAGATCCCAGTGATTGCTGTGCTGCAGCCTCAGTGAAACCTTGTCTTGTTGGTCTGATTGCACTATTTGGGCCATAAATAAGAGCAACCATATCATGTGCGGGCATAAAACACAGCAAAGCAGGGGTAAAGGAAATGTATATATTAGCTAATGTGCATAGAATGGTGTCATCTACTTTAGAAAAGCCAGAAATGATGTTAATTACCATTCATATCAGAAAGTCAGTGATGTTATATTATGGCACAGTGAAATACATTTGGTGATTGTTTATGAATGTAGTATGTCTTTCTTTTTTTTTTTTGTGCATCGTGGAGACCTAATTCCACAGTGGCAAAGTGTAACTCCCAAATAGTAGTGCTCACATCTAACTATAAAAAGCTTCTCGGAGAAAAGTAAACCTCCTCCCTATTTTGCATGTAGGCTGGCTGGGATTAAGACTGGGCTGTGTTGCTCTAGCAGAATTGGAAGTCGAATGCATAAGTTTCGTTTTCCTCTGGAGGACCAGATAGTATCTGCTCTGAGAAGCACTTTCTGGCCAGACACTTCCTGGCCACCTTAAGCAAGGAGTAAATGTTTTTTTATTCCTGTGCAATTGTTTGATTATAGAGACCAGTAAAATGAATGATAAAAATTCAGTAAAACGGTGCTTTAAAGTTAAGGTGGATTTGAAGTTAACTGTGACAAACTCTAAAGTTTTCTTTCTTTTTTTTTTTTTTTTTTTCCCCCTAAATGCTTTTTGTGTAAAAGGTAGCTCTTAAAAATCATAACAGTAATTACATATTCGCAAGCCAACATCATCTTTTGCAGCCTGAGTGTTTAATTGATTGGTCTTCCCTGAAAGTATCTTACGTAAAGAAAACTCCATTATTTAGACTTTTTTTTCCAGCTGCATGAGTGTAATAGTAAGACGTTGTTTATTGTATCAAATATCATAACTACTAACAGTTGTTATTAATCCAAAAGTGTTGGTTTTTTGGTTTTTTTTTTTTGCTGAATATTTTGATGTAGTGACATAGGGAGGAAATTAAGCCTAGTAACTGACGTCCCATGTCTTTCTATCCACCAGGTTTTGTCTGGGCTAATGCAGAATAGTCAGCTCCAGGTTTCATGTATTTTTTGTGTAAGTTTGCTTTTTCTGAAAGACATTTTCTGTGTGTAAGAAACATTACATTTCCTTCACTAGTCACCTAATGAAATACGGGTAATGAGAAACTTTTTGTTGTGTGCATATAGCAGCTTACTTTCAAGCTGTGTAAGGAGTGAGTTTATCTTTAAAATTGTCCATTTGCACGGCATCAGGCATCTAGCTGGCAGGATTAGATTGAGAGGTCCCTGCGCTGCTGGTTGTGCTGCTCTTTGTCTGTTACAGTCTAGGGAAGTTTACTGTAAACATACTGCATTGTGTGCAGTCCATACAAGGTCTTGGGGAAAAAAGCTCTTCTCAGTTGGATATAAAAATTTTAATAGAAAGAACAAAAGCTGTCAGCATGTTGTGTCAGAATCCAGGCTGAGTTTGTCAGCTTGGAAGGACAGCTAATAGTAGGACCTAGCTGAGAAAACAAATGCCCTGTATGTATAAAGAGCGCTCGTTTGTGCACGGACTGGGACCCAAGAAGTTCTCTTCAAATCTCCAAATTGCAAAAAATATGAAGTGATAAATATATGTAACTAATGTGCACTTTAAAGAGAAGTGTGCATGTGCTGCTTGGAATTCTGAAAGTGTTAGCTGAAGAGGGCTGAAATGCAGTTCTAAAAGGTTCTTCAAATGCTCCCTGATTGTGCAGTCTTTCAGGCAAACATCCTGCTGATGTAGGATCCAGGATCCTTATGCAGTGTGGATGTAAAAGCTCTGTTCTGTTTGTGCTGACATTACGGGCATATGTGGGAGATTAGTAAGTACTGAACCTTAGGTTTTCTGAAGACGAGCAAAGTTTGGAATAGATCTCTAGCCTCAGGGGTGGGAAGATTGACCTTTGCCTGCACAGATTTCTGAATGGCCTGGGGCAGCCTCACCAGCATTTCTGTCTGTCTCTCTTTACCCGTCCTGCTATCATTTTCTAATGTCTTGTAGCATGTACTTACAGCCATGTTCTAATGGAGGTAAGCTCACTAGTTGCCAATACTGAAAGGCATGTACATGTTGCAAATGCTGCATGCATTGACAAACTTCAGTATGAACAGTTAAAAATGCCTTTTGAAGACAGTTACTGTGCTCCGGATTCAGTTTGGCTGGAGGAGTGTTAGATGAGCAAAATTTCTGTTTATAGTTTGGATAATGCTCTTTTCGATAGACTGCTTTTGTCGTTTATCAAATCCAGTTGTTCGTTTTAGATGCAAACCCAGAATTTTCAGTGATCTTTTCGATGGAGATTGACATGGTATTGTACCATTGTCTGCTGTTTGCATGTGCTATAGGCATTGATTTTCACAATATACAAGCCGCCATTGTCCGTGCAAAGTTTATTTTCTGGTTGTAATTGTTCTTCTGAAACACACTGCAGAGTAAACAAGAGGGATGAATAGAGACTTTTTGCTATTGCAAATCAAGATATTTTAACAGAAAAAAAAATTCTTCTGTCCTCCTGCTTGCTGTGCTTGGGCTTCAGCAGGTTTCTCTTTGTGGTTGAGTTCTTCTGCACTTTTGCAAAGGTTTCAAATGTAGCTTGGTATCAGTAGGGTTTGGTTGGCCACATGGACTGCTTTTCAGGTTGCCTTCTCCATCTGAGGTGTGAAGTGCAGTTTATGTCAGATTTATGGGGCTCATTTAAGAGAAGCGGTGTATGGTGGGAGTTGTTGTGAATATAATCAATTGTTGGCTGTGTAGAATGGCAGTGCTGACAAGCTTTAATCTCCCTTGAGAAATGGAATGGTTGGCAGGGTGCACATAAAAAATATTTTTGTAGAAAACAAGGTAGATTGTATTTGAGTCGGAAAACTGTTGGTGAGAAGTAAGTATCAAATAATTGCTTTTTGTCTTAGAAAAAGAAGATAAAACAGGTGTTTTTTCAGGTGGAGCTCTGATTTCTTTCTGAAATACATCATGAATGAAAGCCTTTTGATATTTTGAAAGTTCTAATATTGATTTTTGATCTATTTTTAAAACCTAGTCTTGGAGGACTTGTAATATAAGGCAGCTTTTAAGTGTATTTATTCTGCTTACTTCAGAACAGTGATTGGAATGATAAAGCTTAGAAGGAGAAACTGTCATATGACAACAATATGTGCATCTGTTTCTTACAATGAGATGCCTGTCCTGTTTTGTAGTTTCCTTCCTAGCTGATCTGTTTGCATATCCTTTTCTGGTGTGTTATTCCTGTAATGGTCAACTTTTTCTCTTTTCCTTTGGTTTTCATCTGTATTTATTTCCCAACTCCTGTTAGCCTTATTGCATTATTTTTTTTTTTTCTTCAATATGACAGCAGCATCCATTCTTGTGGGTCTTTGTTGTACAAAATTGAAAAAAAAAAAAACCCTAACTTTGTTTGTTGACATAAGATGTACATTCAAGTCCTTTTCTGCAGGCTTTCAGTGAGTAGTTAGGGTTGAGATGGTATTTTGTTGGTTTGCTATTAAACATGTCAGCCACGTGACGGTCCTACATGACAGCTAAGCAAGGTGATATCAGCCACTGTCTTTTTGGCTTTCTTTCCTGTTTTTGGGGGAACCCCTGAAAATCACAAAGGCTCACAAAGGCCAAGGTGAAGAAGTCTCGTCTTTTTAGAGGGCAACCTGTCTGTCCACTGGTGTTGATTATTTTAAGTCTCTGGTGCTTTAAAGTAAAAGCAGGCTGCCAAGAGCCTGGTAAGCAAGAGCAGTGAAATTGTGCATGGCTTTCTGCATGTCTAAGAAGGGCAGCCATAGATTGGTGATTGACTTTAAAATAGGAGAGAGTGTTTCACATTTCCAGCATCGAGCCGTGGATTTCCTGTATGTATTTTTGTCTGGGAAAGACTGCTGAGCATCACGGGGACACTTAACAGGATGTTCATCTCAGAAGGACGATGGAGCATCGGTGCTGAAATGATAGGAAGCACAACTGCAGGTGGAGAGGAGGAAAGAGAATTGAGGAAAAAGCTTTAATCTGTTTGAGGAGACAAAACTGCACCGTGCGTATTTGCAAGCACAAAATATGTGTTCTGGCTGTGCTAGTCAGGCAGGTATGCACCATGAAGTGCTCTGTACATAACTGACAGCTGCTACCATGCCCTTTCCTGGAGTAAATAGAAGAAGAAACAGTAGGTTCTTGTTAGGCAAACCAAGCCTTAATATAAAGTATATCCAGAAACTCTTTAAACAACCAGGGAAGACAGAAAGTGCTTCTGTGAAATTTTTATAGGTAGAGGATACTTGAACAGATGATAGCTGGTGTGCTTAGTTTCTGTGAAAAACACTTAGTACCAGAACTTAAATCTCACTGATACCAACAAACAGAATCCCTGGCTTGTGCTTTATGGATGTCTTAATGAATGCAGGAGAGTGTCAAATAGAAGTAACTGTTTTGAGGACAAGGTAGATGATATTTGTTATGTCATGCTTCCCATTTTGAGCGCAAATGTGAAAGTGCTTTCTATAAATAGGCATGTTGAGTCCCTAGATTTTGAAATACCTGGCAGAACTCCCTTATTGATTTCTAGTAAGTCTTAGGGCACTGAGAAAATTCCAAAGGACTGGAAGAAATCACCTACTGTGCCAACACTGTTAAAAGGATGAATAGAATGACCTTGGTAATTAGTACTGTAATGGCCAAATGTTAGTGCCAGCAAGGTAGAGGAGTAGCTGATACGTGATGAGTGAGAATGAAAATACCAGTTGGCAAGAATTTCAGGAAGATTTAATGTCTGCCCCCCAACCCCCCAAAAAAGTACCCTCCACCAGCATGAGTTTTGGTAAAACACAACACAGCCTGTGTTGTTCAGTTCTTAACTTTGGCAGTCGTTACTTCCAACAGTGTAAACTAATACTTAAAAATATATATGTGTGCATAAATATTGACAGATTATTTTGTTCTTTTCCCACTGTTGTGTTGCTTCTATCCAATCATCCTAGCTTCCAGCCCTTTTGGTGCTGGGGATTTTGCTTGTGTTTCTTTCTAGGCTTTTGGGTTTGGTTTTCTTTATACTATTGCTTTTGTTGTTGTTTTTGCATTCTTTGTCAGTGCAGGCACATTAGTAGGTAATGAGATTTTGGTTAGAAGCAAGAGATGTTAAGAGAGTTCCTGAGAAACATGAGCTCATAGAAAGATGCTGTAGTTGAGCAGCTTTGAAGCCTGGATTGGGAATGTGAGGCTTTTACTAACTCGGTACCTGGAACAGCTTTTACGGTAATGTTACTCCTGGTTTTTGGATGGATTTTATTATCTGAGACGTGCTTGAAGAGGGGTACAAAGAAAAGCACAAAAGTCAAGATTCCTACATCTGTTATTTCTATTTAGACATGGGAGGGAGAACAGCGTGCTGCTTTTATTAGCATTACACTTGTGTTTTGGTCTCTTCTTTCAAAAAATTTGTTTTAATTCGAGGAAAAATTGTTTCAGAGATTGTTTGCATCTGGATTTGCTTTTCTGGACTTTATAAAATACATTCCCACTGGATGCTTTCTGTTACCAGTCCAAAAAAAGAAAAGAAAGATTTTTGGAAATTAATAGAAAATTGGCACTTGATTTCATGGGCTTAAGTGAAGTTATGTTTTTAAGCGCTGTACTGAGAAATTCATGTATTTCATGTGTTGTAGAAGTGCTGTTTAACAGGAAGCATGCACTCATTCCTACCAAACAAATACTGTTTTGAGAGAGAGAGAATGTCACCTCCTCCATCTTCATCATCTGCCCACTGAACTTTGCCTCTTCAGGCACAACTTCCTGAACTGGGTGACCGTTGCTGCAGTCCAGTGGAGTTTATTTTGTAGAGCGAGCTGCTTGTGGCTTTTTCTAAGCTGCCATCAAATACACTCCTGCTAGTGAAGGATTCCAAAGCAGTTATGTATTTGGTTGCAATGTCTGATTAGATTTCCAAAATATTTTTTCTGCTCAGTTTTAATGTATTTCATCCTCCTGTGACTTTATTATTATTTTTGGAGCTGGAACAAAGCACAGTTTTTCAACAGCATCTCAGGTGGGCCTGGAAAGAAAAAACTGTAAAGCGGATAAACGCTTTACCAAAGCAATGGCCAGTAGCCCCATCTAATTAGATAATTTCATATGACTGCTTGTTTCACTGGCCCAGATTCTGACTTCTGCAAGTATACTGTTCTTGTGTTATTTAATTTTTCAGCTAAACAGAGCTCATTCTAATTGCATTACATAAGTCGGGTTGGTTGTGGTTTTTTGTGATACGTGCCTTACATATTGCATTTTTGTCTCCTATCCCTGGCTTTTGATTGTGGAATTACATACACACCTAAATAACTCAATTTTACCCAAACCAAGAGATTCTCCTGCTGGGACACCTCTGCTGTAATTGCTGTGAGCTTTCCTTTCCCCTCCAGTTGACAATTTCTGTCTGGGATGCATTACTTTTGTTAGCCCCAACTTTTCTTGTGCCCCACGCATCATATATGTTATCCCTTATGAGATTGCATGGTTTTTGATGTTAGGCTGCTTAATCGGGTTGTGTTCAAGTGTCTGTAGTCTACTGCCTCTAGATCTTTTTTCATGTTGTGATTTTCTTGGGTCAGAAAAAAACATTAAGGTGTTCTTAAGAGACTTGAAAATGCTACATATTTTCATTCAAATATAGTTTATTCAATCCCTATTTTGCCTCTGTTTTTAAACGCAGAGGAAAATGAATACAAAAAGCATTCCATTGATGATACAAATCCTGCATTCATTGTCTGTAGCACTTTATGTTCTGATAATTTTAACAGGCTTGGGAATGTTATTTGTTCATTTCACATACCAACGGAAGTATGACTAGGTGTGTAAATAGTTCATGTGCAGAGATTTTGAGCGGGGCTGGGCGCAGAGATGTGTTAGTGCTTCATGCTTTCATTTGGTGTGAATGTGGGAATCTTGAGTGTCAATTTCACAGCAGTTAGTTGTCAGGGATGTCTGAATGACCAGCACGCTTCTGCAGTGCTGCTTTGCAGTTAGGGAGCAACTGGAGGGAACAAATATATGTACTTGGAAATCATGGTGAAAGTATTGGGCTCTACTACTAGGATGTTAAATAGCATTTTAGTCTACAGGGCTCAGCTGTACAGATATCGTTGAGATACACTCACGGATTTTTCAACCCGTTCTGTAAATTTAATACAAATTACTACTTACTGTAGGTAGTGTGTCTGTCACTGGTTTGATTTCTTTGATAGCTTCAAATCACATTAATTCTAAAACTGCTACAGATTTAAACTGGTGATGCCATGACGAAGTAGTACTTGTAATGCAGTTAATAAATTGTGTATAAAAGTCTTGACAGTACTGTTGTGTGGACCAAGAGCATAGCACCTTATAAAAAGCCATAGTGTTCCTGGAGCTCAGGAAAGCTAGAAAATCCAGAGTCTTAGCCTAGCTTGTTTCATTTAGCTAATGGACAGTGACATCAGCAAGAGTGTGTATTGCATCCTGTACAGTATATAGGAAAGGGGATAGGAATTAATTAACCTCTGTTTCATTATTCTGAATTGGAAACAGAGCTTTTATAACAGCAATAAGTAAAACTGCCAGAGAAGGGCAGCTGCATTTGCGTAGCATTTTGAAAGCTGGATGAAGACTGCCTGAATGTCTGAGAAATACAATTAACATTTTCTTTACCTGCAGTGAAATGAGACTCTTAGATTTTTTTTTTCCATTTGTAATTTAAGCCATGACACTGTTTTGTGTAACTGTGTGCTCATGTTGTGCATATAAGTAGGTGTAGAATACTTAGACATTTGGCAATAAGGAGAAATAGTTTTTGCCTTTGAGGTTGTCTCTCTTCTTTGCTGTGAATGGAGGGAAAATGGTTAGTGGTTTGACGGAGCTTTAGCTTTGTATCTGAGGAGCAGAAAGGAAGAGGAGATAAATTTGACCTGCCCTCCCTGAGTCTTCATGTTGTATTTTCAAGCTCAAGTCAAAAATCTGTGTTTGGGTTCCTAATGCTCTTCTGTAAAGAAGGAGAAATGGCGTTTGGACCATTTGATCCTTCATCCACCAGCTTTCACCTGAAAGCAGAAGCTGCAGTCTGTCTGCTTGGTTGCTCTGCAGTCCTTCCGGTATTGAACTTCAGGCAGGTAACATGGCATTGAGGCTTCCTGCCTCTACCCCTGGGGTTTTTTTTATGCTTTTGTGCAGGATTCCACTTGAATAACAATCACTTCAAAGCAAAAACCTTCCCCCTGTGTGGGTCAAGGTGAAATATCCTCACAGTGAAATGAAGGACTTTAATTTGTGTATGAAAGAGCAAGAAAAGTGTAATTTTAAGGCTTTAAAAAACAAGTTAGGGGCTATTCGCAGTGTACATCTGTCTGTGTATGTATAACTATATGCACATATATTTTTAAAGAAAGGGTGAAAAAAGCTATCAATAGCCCAGATTATATGTAACCTAGTAGGTGCCTCCGTGATGATCAGCATTAGCTGCTGGTGGAAGATGGCTGCAAATAGATTGCCTAGAAATAACCAGTTGTGTGCCGGCTTCTGAGATGCAAAGAAACTTCTACTGATAGGTAATTTATTTGTGTAACAGGGAAGGTTGTTTTGAAAGGTCTGTTGTGGTTCATAATAGTTTGTTTTATCCTATGTCCAACGATGCTCTTAAAGTTCAGTAAAAAGTGCAAGTAATTACAAACAAATTACATGGAAAAAAAAAAATCATCTGTGCTAGTCAATGCGAGTACATTTTTTCATAACAGATTTTATGAAATCGTGGTTTCAATTAATACTGAATTGAACACTTTGTATAGTTGTGTTCTTCACAGCTTTAGTAAGCATGGGTAGAAGTATGGCCGTGTGACATAATGTGCAATGTGGATGGAACAGTACTGAGTGGTGCTGACCATTCTTAAGTATCTTCCACTTGTCTTCTAATTTTAACCTGAGAAAAGAAGGAAAAGTTGCCATATGAGTAGTTGTCTTAACTTAAGCAGCCTTTCAAACATACTTCCTTCTAAGTTAGATAAAATGAGGTAATGGGTAAAGGTTTTATTGTATTAATCATCTAATGGATATGTGCTTTTGCTGGTGACACTGGAGCTTTTGTAATACTGAGATAATCACATTTTGATTTATTGTGTTCATTCATGTTAGTCTGAGCTGCTGTCTGTATCAGAATCTAATGAAGAAATCAGGTCATTAACAATAGCGTGATCACTTTGAAAGCTTCAGTTGAAAGATCACACATCAGAACTTCTGATTTAAAGCTTGAACTTCTGTTTACAAATAGGAGTTTTTGCTCAAGGTGAAAATTACAAAGCTGGCATGGTTGTAGCTTTTTTTGGGGGCATTCTAAAGACATAAAGATCAACCAAAGTCCATACTTCTTCATTATTCTGTAGATATTTTTTTCTCTCTTAAGTGTAGTTTGACAGAGTTTATAGATAATCATTAAACTGTGGCTATCTTGTATCTTGAAAATATGCCGTCACCATTTTTGTAGCGTTCGGAGCTACAGCAGGGGGAAGTGTCATAATGCTTTTCAAGCAGATTTTTATCAGTAGCATAAGTCAGATATGAACTTTCACATGACCTTTAAAGTTTTAGTGCTTGAAATGAATAGAAGTCTAGAAGTGTCATTTGTTTTGCTACTTGATTTTACTTGTAGACCACTTCTGAAATATGCTAGCGAGCCACTTAATGGGCACTACATATATTTTGACCATTTCTGAGGGTATAATGGAACTTCTAAGGATCTTGGAGGTAAATTTGAAATAAAGCTTGGGAATGCTGGGATAATTCACGCTACTGGTTACTTAACAGTGAAATCTCATGTAGGCATTCAATGTTTTATAGTGAATGACTGCCCTGTAGTCTGGTAGTTGATAGCTGCGTATCTAATTTCGTCAGTTTCAACTCTGGATTATTAATATTTTTTTTAACAAAACAAAAGATTCAAAATAAACCTGTCAAGATAAACACCAACTTTGAGATAACTCTGCTCATGTGCCTGGCTTAGAATAGCCAACATTATATGCCAGGATTTGTTTTATTCTGTGAATCGTTTCAGTATGCTTATCACATCTAATTAGTAAGTTGTGTGCTTGCATTCATGAATGTAACAGCAGAGATGTCACTGCTTTTTGTATCAGAGAATCATAGAATGGCTTGGGTTGGAAGGGACCCCAAGGATCATGAAGCTCCAATCCCCTGGTGCATGCAGGGCCACCAACCTCCCCATTTAATACTAGGCCAGGCTGCCCAGGGCTCCATCCAACCTGTTCTTGAACACCTCCAGGCACAGGGCATCTACAACCTCTCTGGGCAGCCTGTTCAGCACCTCACCACTCTTTCTGTAAAGAGCTTCTCTGATATCCAACCTTAATCTTTTCTCCCTCAGCTTAAAAGCATTTCACCTTATCCTGGCATTATCTACCCCTGTAAAGAGTTGGCTCCCCAACTGTTCATAGGGTCCCTTTAGGTGCTGAAGGGCTGCAGTGAGATCACCCTGCAGCCTTCTCTTCTCCACACTGAGCAAGGTCAGCTCCCTCAGGCTGTCTTTGTATCTTGGCTAATATGTGAAACTTATTATTGAGCATCCTCAGTGTATGTAGCAGTAGTTTGTACTAGCTGCTTTTTAAAATTATGGAGTAAGAGTGGATCATCATTGGTATGATGGCATGAGTAGGAAGATTTTCCAAGTTTGAAGTTTAAATCAGAACTGTCATTAACTCATTGGAATTATAGTTCTAGAGAGTCTCTAATCTTGAATGTTTAATAAACTATATAACATTAACACTTTATTGATCCCTAACAAAGGAAAGGGAAGTAGTAGATGTTAGCATCAATCTACTTTATATTTTTAAAGAAAAATGTGCTAGGGGATTAAGGGAGTGGGAAATCTTGAGAACGTTGGACTGTCACATCTGAATTGTAGCATAACACAAAACTGGTGGAGAACAGAATGGATGTGTGCACTGTAGTGAGGAAGCAGCAGCACAGACTTGGCAGGTATGTATCTGTAAGGCAGTCAGTGAGCATGTAGGTAAGTGTATGGAAACCCAGTTTTACACGGCTTTTCAATTCCAGTGAACCTCTACTTGGTTGGTTGTTAGAGGTATTGAGTTATTCTGTTCTGCAGCAGGTATTAAAATTTTATAAAGGCATATTCTGTTTCAGGGTGGATTATAAGGTGATGAAGATTGACAAGAATAAATATATGATAGTGCAAAATCAACCTGTTGAAACCTGTAGTTTTGTTATACTCGTTCACTCACAGAAAAATTTGAAGTTGTTGTTCCGTGCAAACTAATCAGTATGAGAAGCAGGAGAGAGGAAGTGGAGGAGAGAAGTGGTCTCTGTTATGT
The DNA here is from genome assembly GCF_019232065.1 of Centrocercus urophasianus. Classification (NCBI taxonomy): domain Eukaryota; kingdom Metazoa; phylum Chordata; class Aves; order Galliformes; family Phasianidae; genus Centrocercus; species Centrocercus urophasianus. The sequence continues at coordinate 32,275,332 of NW_024884253.1, forward strand.
GTGTGTGTGGTGTGTGTGCCACCAGAGGCTCTCCTGAGACTTTCATCCATCAGTGGAAACAGAATTGAAGTTGCTGTGAGTGATTCCCTGGAAATATTGATTCCTTTGTCAAAAAGACAAATTGGAAAACAGAAAGAAGAAAATGAAATTGTTAAATTGCCTGATAAAGATTCCACATATTCCACATAACAGTTTTGCTCTTTGCTGTCTCCCAAAGAGACAGTGCAGTGAGAAAATACTCACAGGAGGTCAGCAAGGGTGGCTGAAGTTATTCTTCTAAAAGAGATCAAGTTGAGTATTCCTCTTGCTTCTTGGTTGTGAAAAGAAAGTAGATGTGAAGGAGGTCTATAAGGTTGTATGTGAAGGGAGAGCTACTACTTGTAATTTCTTATTGTGCAGGTACAGCAAACCTGTAAAGAACACAGCTTAATTAAAGTGAAATGAAAAATACTATTTCCTACAGCTTTTAATTACACTGATCCTTAAAGTTTAAGTACCTTCAGTAATTACATGAAACTTTTGTAAGAGTTGTCAAACGTGAAGGAACAGTCCTTGTGCTTGAGGGCATAAGCAACAGGCGGGTTGGTGCTGGTAAGAGGGGACAGTTTTGGAGATTTTGCCTTGCTTTTGTAGTTCACTTACACACTATAATTGCAGCAAAATGTAAGTTAGAGCCAAGTGGGGGGATAATCACCTCCCTCTCCCTGCTGGCTACTCCTTCTAATGCAGCCCAGTTTTCCCAGTCCTCAATTACATGAACTTCCTCTAAAAAGCTGAGATACAGTTGCTCTGGTTGTGTTTCCTGTTTTGGACCCTGTGGTTTGCTTATGCATTTCGTCAGACATTCATTGGCTGGAAAGTTTAATTGGTTGACTTTTGTGTCTCTCATTTGAAGTTTATTTTCATTGAGTTCCATCACATCTGCAGTCTAGTGAAATGGTTTTGAGCTGGCTAGTGCAAAAGTTCAGAATATTACTAAACTGTCTTTGAATTCTTTTTTTGATGTTTAATTTTACATGTTAAAAAGCATGCTTAGCCATAGCTACATTTTCTTTCCTTTAAATGGACTCATGCGACTGCATGAAAGTCCCTGTCTGAGGACATGCAATTGTAATGAAACGACTGGTTTTCTGGGAATGACGTTATGAACTGAAGGTACAAATTTTGGAATTAAACTTTGCGTGTTGGTATAAAAAGTTGTGCTGTATGTGATGTAGGAAGAACAGAATGCTTGTATAACACGAGGGGAGCTGAACTGATGCAAAATGTGTTACAGCTTAATTTTCTAAGTAATGTTTTGTTAGGCCTTGAAACCTTTTATTTGTAAATGAGCCAGCTATTTAGTTGGAATGGTGATTTTTTTTTTTTTTTTCTTTAAGTTTCTGCTGATACTTGTGCTGAGGAAAAAATGAGAAACTGAATTTGTTACTGTCAGATCACCTGTCATTTGTTCTGCTGTTTCTATGTAATTGATCCTGTTAATGGGAGCATAAGCTTTCGAAACAAGACTCGGTTGAAAAGCAAGGTGCTTAGGCTAGGAGTCTTCATGTGCACTAGGTCAGTATGGCACTGGCAGTCCCACTTGGCTCTTGGCTGGCTTTGCAGAAAGGTTCAGCAAACCCACCCCACGCTGCTGCTCAGCCTTCCCAGCTTTCTGTGGCAGCCTTCTGTGGCAGCTTTCCTGTACAAAGGTTTGAGCAACCAGTGTGTGTCAAAACTCACAGATGGCAATGCTGCAATATGAAACTGAATCCTACCTTGAATCAGGTACTTTATGAGGTGCTTCTGTTGAATGTATGTGATGCTTTTTCAGTTTTCAACATGGTCAAAAATACTAATATTGACGAAATCTTAAGAGTTACTCAGAATCGTTTCTGTTTAGCCTTTTGTTTATCTCATTCTTTGACTGCAAGGGAACGCTGAGGTGAGCTTCTTGTGTACCGAATACTTGAAAATGAGCGAGTTGAGTCAGACATGCTGATTGAAGGGAACTAAGAAGGCTGCTGGTGGAAGCAGGGCCACAGACCAGCTGGAGGCCTCTCTAGCAGCAGGCCACCACTTCTCTGGGCAGCCTAATGCAAAAGGGATTACACTGGTAGCAGCACATCAAATTGTGCACAAATCTCTCCCTTAGAGGGATGTATTTGGTGGAAGAATCCAGCAGCTGTATTACAAAGGGGTAAGGTAATTTCTTCTTATCAGGTCTTCGTTGTTTTTTCTTTTAATTGGGCTGCCCACTTTTACCTACTTTGACCTTAAAGGTCAGACTAAAGATGCTCTTTGGAAAGGAACTTATTGTATCCTTTCAGACAAGGGATGGATTCACGAGATTCTGATCTGTATATATTTAATTTCAGAAATGCTTTTCCAAGCAGAAAGAAATGACTGGATTGAAAATGCTTTCCCAATTTCAAATGTAATTTACCTTCTGCTGTGAAATTTGTTTCTGCTTCTCTCATCTTTGTATTTTGGCAGAAACTCATGTTTTTCCAAGCAGAGTATGAGGATTGGGTTTGACACAGTTCTGTGAGTTTTTGATCTTAGAAATGAGGGAAGCTAACCTACTGTATTAATAGGAGGGGAAAAAAGGCCCAACTTAACATGAAGAGGAACAGTTTGTGTTACCATATTGTTTTGTTCTGTATAAGATACTGTACTACATTTCTTTTAGCTTTCACCAGAAATATACACAACCAGTTCTTTTATCTGCCTGCCTGTATTTATGAGTTTGTTTTAACTTTCAATATAAAAAAAGGTTCTACATTATTTTTTAGTAGATAAGGCACATTCTTCATAAAAAGCTTATCAGGATGCCTGATAAACAGTGGACGAGGCTAGAGATAAATCAGTTTTCCAGTTACAGTTTCACTCCTGGTTTATCTCTTGAGTCAAACTATTAGGTAAATGTTCATAGTGTGTCCTGAATTAAAATTTCCTCCTCAAGCTGATGTAGGAAGCAAAAAATCACAGATTAAATATGGAGCTGTGTATGTGTATATGTGTGTGTATATATATATATATATATGTATATATATACACACACACTCAGTTTTGGAGTTCATAGCTTGAATTTTCTTCTTTCTGCTGTTAACTCAAAATAGCCATATTATTATTCAGTCTACAAAGTGAAAAACACAAAGACTTAGATCCAAATTTGTTTCTTAAAAAATGCAGCAGTAATAACAAGGCTTTTCATAGAATCACTTGTGTTGGAAGGGACCTTAAAAGGTCATCTAGTCCTGCTCCCCTGCAGTGAACAGGGACACCTACAGCTTGGTCATGTGCTTGGAGCCGCATCCAGCCTGACCTTGAGTGTCTCCAGGGACAGGCATCCTTTTGACTTCTCTCAACTTCACAGGATAACGTATTGAGCTACTGTGGCATATTGAGAGTTGTTAATTCACCTTCTTTAGAACTAGGCAAACATGTTTTACAGCCTATAACAACGGAGACACTGATTTCCTGGTGGATTGGAGGAAACATAAACCACACACGCTCTGTAGGCCTTTTCATACAGGTGGCCCATGCTAGAATTTTGCTGTCTGAAAGAAAATACTCACTCAGATGAATTGCTGAAAAAATAGAGAATAGGTCTGGATATTTTGAGTCATATCTCTTTGATAAATATGCTGAGAAAGTGCTGTGTACCATTGGTTGAATCAGTAGGAAGTATTGGGAAAATGTTCCTATTAATTTGTATGGAACTGCTCTGGAGAAACGTGAAAGGGTTATGTAGTACTGTGAACCATTAAATTTTATCGTTCCTTAAGGCTTCTTCTTGATTTTTTTCCTTTCCTCTTTTCTTAAGTTTGAAATGTAATTCAATGAGTAAATTCTTAAGTCTTTCTTGTGGAGTAGCACACATTCCCATGAACTTTATGTGCATTGTGTGCTTTATGATGTTGTGTTGCATGACAGAGAGAATCTGACTATAAAGTCTGTCATAAATCTCATTTATTTAAAGACGTAATTATTGATTTATAATTACTGTTTTCTTTTTCCTTGTTGTGGGTTAGTCGGATGGTACTTATGTTTCTTGGGATGAGTATTTGAAAAGTCAAATCAATTAGGTATTAAGGCAGAAAAGCTGCTGATTTTTCTCATAAGATTTGCAGTGGTTTTCACAGTCCAGCATGCTGTTACCAGGTAAGAGAGAGACACTAACAGAATTCTTGTATACTGATCAGAATACTGTATGCTACTGCATTCAGTAAAATGATATTTTCTGTAAATTACATTTCCAATCTAAAAAGCTGTATTATATCCTTTCATGAGACTTTTCTAGGTGGTTTTAATTCAGTTGTTTCTCTACGGAGTTTTGTTCTCCTCAGTTCTTTAGTAAAGTAATAAATGGCCTCCTTCAGAATGTGTTTACTCCTTAAATTTAATTTTCTGTTCTTTCAGTGATTCTAGTCTGTTACAATTAACATCCCATATTTCCCCAGCCACAGCAGTAATTGTGGCTAAAGCAGTTCTTTTTCTGTATGTTACCCTCAGCAACAAGGTAAAACCAGATGAAAGAATTGATTCATGCTTTAAAAATCAAGAAAAAATTAAACTTTCAATTAAAAGCTTTCAACTTATCGTTTTTAAAATCCAGTGTAATTGTGTTATGTTTCAACTGGTAAGGTCCCTGTGCAGACATGCACAGACATTGCTCTGTCATAATACAGGTGATGTTGTGAAGGGGAAGGTTGCATGTTACGCAAAGCAGCAGGAAGGTTTGTGCCTTTCGACTCACTGAACAACATTCTTCAGTTTTTCGTTCTGAGAAGGGTTTCTTTGTCCTTAGTAGTGTTTGATTTACTGGTCTGCGTAGCATGCATATGCTGCTTAATTTGAAAAAACAAAACAGAACAAAAAAGATCAAAATGCCTGTGGGAACTTCGTAGTTTTCAAAACACCATGTTGCCAGCTTCTTTTTTCTTTTTTTTTTTTTTTAAAAAAAGATTAAAATAGCTGTTGCAGTGTGCTTAGAATAGAAGCCTCTGGAATTGGGAATTACACACCTCCAAGAATTTTAACGTGGGCTGTAAATGGGGAAAAAAAGTGTTTAGAAAACAATCCACACATTGGGAACGTGAAGAGGAAGATCCAGCTGCAGACTCCTTTCGTCTGTTCCAATGAAGAAACATTGTTGGCCTTCTTAATCTTAGTTCATTACAAAAAGTACTGATGCTGATGAAAGAAAATGGGGGAATTTCATATCATCTTGCAGTGTATTTATGCCAGTGAACTGCAGTGGGCAGTTCTGTTCTAGCTTTTGCTTCCTGAAATGTGTGATGTGCATGAGGCCTGGCAGATAGTGTCTGTGTTGCTTTACAGTGAGATGAAATAGCTCACTCATCCCAGTGAAGTCTTGAATTATCAAGACTTAAACTTGTGCTTAAACTTTGTGCCTTGGCAATGATTGTGTATGGAGTGTGCAGCTAGGCATGAAGAAGCATGTGGAATAGAACAGGAGGAGCCACCTTTTCTAGTGGTTGCTCTCTAGTGGATTGGGCAAAGCATTTTGGGAAACTGTACCTCTCATAGAATCATAGATTCACAAGGTTGGAAACGACCTATAAGATCATCCAGTTCAACCGTCTCCTCATCACCATTGCCACCACTAGCACTAAACCATATCACGCAGCACGTCATCCAGATGCCTCTTGAACACTGCCAGGGATGGAGACTCCACCACCTCCCTGGGCAGCCATTCCAGTGCCTGACCACCCTCTGAGAGAAAAAGTTCTTCTTTATGTCTCCTCTGATAGAACTTGTGGCCATTACCCCGTGTCCTGCTCATTGCCTGGGAGAAGAGGCCAAACCCCTCTTCACCACAGCCTCCCTTCAGGAGGTTGTACAGTGCAGTGAGGTCTCCCCTGAGCCTCTTCTTCTCCACACTGAACAATCCCAGCTCCCTCAGCCGCTCCTCATAAGGTTTGTGCTCACCAGTTTTGTTGCCCTTCTCTGGACACACCCCAGGACCTCAACATCTTTCCTGTAGTGAGGAGCCCAAAACTGAACACAGTACTCAAGGTGTGGCCTCACCTCGAGTAGAGGGGCTGAGTAGAGAGGGATGATCACCTCCCTGCTCCTGCTGGCCATACTGTTTCTAATGCAGGCCAGGATGCCGTTGGCCCTCTTGGCCACCTGGGCACACTGCCTGCTCATGTTCAGCTGAGCATCAACCAACACCCCCAGGTCCTTCTCTTCTTCACACTCATCCAGCCGCTCATCCCCAAGCCTGTAACGCTGCATGGGGTTGTTGTGCCCAAAGTGCAGGACCTGGCACCTGGCCTTGTTGAACCTCACCCCATTCACCTCAGCCCAGTGGTCCAACCTGTCTAAATCCCTCTGAAGGGCCTTCCTACCCTCAGGCAGATCGACACCACCTCCCAGCTTGGTGTCATCTGCAAACTTGCTGAGGGTGCACTCAATGCCCTCATCTAGGTCATCAATAAAGATACTAAACAAGATGGGCCCCAGTACTGACCCCTGGGGGACACCACTTGAAACGGGTCGCCAGTTTCCCCAGAAGAAGCCTGTGAGGGACCGTGTCAAAGGCTTTGCTGAAGTCTAGGCAGACTACATCAACAGCCCTTCCCTCATCTGTCAGACTAGTCTCCCAGTTGTAGAAAGAGATGAGGTTGGTCAAGCATGACCTGCCTTTCGCGAACCCGTTCTGGCTGGGCCTGATCCCCTGGACACCACACACATGCCGTGCAGTGTCATCCAAGATGATTTGCTCGATAACCTTCCCTGGTACTGAGGTCAGGCTAACAGGTCTATATAGATTCCCGGATCCTCCTTACGGCCTTTCTTGAAGATGGGAGTCACATCAGCAAGCCTCCAATCCTCTGGGACCTCACCAGTTAACCAGGAGCATTGATAGATGGCCAAGAGGGGCTCAGCAATCACCTCTGCCAGCTCCCTCAGCACCCAAGGGTGCAGCCCATCTGGTCCCATGGACTTGTGACAGTCCAGATGGAGGAGGAGCTCTCTGACTGCCTCCACCGGAATTGCTGGGGGCATTTTCTGAGCAGCATCCCAGACTTCCAGATCGAGGCATAAAAAGCCCAGAGGATAACTGATCTGGCTGTTAAAGGCAGATGTAAAGAAGGCATTGAGATCAAAAGATCATCAGGATCTTTCCTATAGTCCGTGTAGGTGACTGTATTTGGTAAGAAACAGAATTGTGTATGTGTTAATGCATCTTCTCAGCAACTTGTACAGTGAGTTCTGAATAAAACCAGTGTCTGAGTGTAATGGGAGAATGTATCAAAAAAAGTCGGGGGGAAGGTGGTTTAAAGGTGTGCACTGTTTGATAAAATAAAGGTACGTAGCTATCCTCTTCTTTTAACTGTTTAAAGATGTAAACAGTTCCTTCACTCTTAGATTTTGATCTCAGTATAAGAGATGTCTTTGAGGTTTGAAGACAGAAGTTTGGATACTTCTGGGATTTATCTATAGATTTAAGAAAAGATGGAGACTTGTAAAATACCGGAGGGAAGCAGAGGGATTTACTGCTACAGGAAAGGAGCTTTTCAGCCACATGTTAGAATATAAATGCTACTGAAAGCAATTCAGTTATTCTTGGTAATGTGTGACCTACATCTGAGTGTCCCCCCCCTTCATTCCCTGTGAAGATGAGTGAAGCAACTTGACAGTATTCTTGACTTGGCTTTGGAAATAGAAAGTTACTACGGAAATTCTAGTCATAAAACACCCTTGCATTGAACTATTCTGAATTAATTTTGAGCAGAAAGCAGCCAGCAGTTTATTCTTTTGAATGGGTTTGCAAGTGATTCTCTCTTGGAAAACATCATACTTAAAGACCCAGAGAGGAGTAGGTGGTGCAGTTGGCTGAGTCAAGTCAGGTTATGAATTTAGGTTTCTGAATTCACACCAGGGTTGGGTATTCCCAAATGAATTCTGTTGTGAGCAAGGGAAGGGAGTTGTAGCTCTTGTTTGTGTGAATGACTATGAAGAAAAATGAGAAGATTACTTTATAGATGAAAAGCACAATATGGACCATTAGGCACAGTTGCTGTGTTTCGAGTAGCAGATGTGAAAATAATGGTATTTCATTATTTTTCAACAGGTTTGCCTCAAACCTCTTACAGATCAGAAGATAAAGTATAATAAATTGCATATTCCACTAAAGCTGGAGTGAATATAACAAAGGAACATTATAAGTGCCATCTGAAGTTGAAGTACCTCACCTGTGAAGAGTTTTCTTGTTTATATGTATGCGTGTGTATGTACACATACTTAGTTCTCTGCATACTTCAAAGGCTAATTCCCTGTTTTTTTGAAGCTATTGAGATATGCCATAGTATTCCAGTTGGCTAGAGGTTTCAGAGTTTTGCAGAGTAGGGCAAGGAGGATCTCCACTGAATTTCGGCAAGAGCTGTCAGACTTGAAATATAATTGGTGTTTGTTTGGAACATTTCTTTCATTATGTGATTAATTGCTACTTGCTTAGTTATTCCCTCAATGCTTGTAGGTGTGAAGTTGTAACAGCATAATAAATGCTGAAATGGAAAGAGAGTAGAAGTGTTTAACTATGTTCTTAAGTCTATTTTGTGTATATAAGAATGACTTGCTGTTATGGCCTTAATTGAATGTAAACCATAGCAGTGCTTGTATCTACACAGAGCCTGCACACAGCTGTGTGAGCTGTGATCTTGCAGATAGAAGAGGTGGATAAAAAGAAAGCTTAAGGGACTCCAGCAACTAACAGTAGTAAGAAGAGCAGGTGCATAAATAAACTAAAACTGGGTGCCAATTCTAAGAGCTGAGCTAAGGACGTGGTACATTATTAGAACAGAGAGAAGGCACACAGCTGAAGTTCGTGCTCAGGTGCTACAAATGCATGTACCTGTTTTGTGTTCTTTCCACTCCTTTCTAATTAGGTTGGCTTTCTGGATTAAAACAGTACTATGCTGCTGTCAGACTCTTCCTGGAGTCCCATAAAGAAGATTTTTTTTTTTTTTTTTTTTGGTCCATAATAACAGTTTATGAGGATTTGGGGCAAGGCAGGAGATGTGTGTGTTCTAGAAGATGTCATGGGGAAAGCTGTTTACAGGGCTTACAGGAGGACACATTGTTACGTGTATCTTGAGAATTCTGTGTAAGAACGAACTTCACTTTTAGTAGTGAATGGTTTCTTCTGGAGGCTAAAGCACTGCTCAGTTCAGTACGACTTTCCTGTAGTGAATTTGTGTACTCCAGTACCAATTTGAGGGAGGTCAACCTGATGCGATCATTGAGAATAACAGTATTGTACCAAACTGCTTAATTATTTTTATGGTAGCTTAGAGTCCTAGTGATACTTCTAAAAAGTTGTCATTTTTGGATTGCTGTTTATTTACTTATGCTGAAAGGGATTAACACTGCAGATGGACGTATTGAAAGTTAGTGAAAGTCAGTTACACCTCTACAGTTAAAAACAAAGGGGAAAAGGAAAGCATCAAGATCTAAATTTGCTTATTGCTACTCTCCATACGCTGTCAGGACAGGAAAACACCTTGGAACAGGAGCAGTGGGTGAGCAGAGGTTCTGACTGGAGGCATGAGGACTTCTGTGCTGTGTGTTCTCCGGACACAGCTCTCTTCACAAACCCTTGTCTGTGTGGACACATCACATTAACATATAGGTGAATAAATCTGAAGTGTAACGTTTATGTGCTAGCTTGTTTTTTTCCAGTGAAAACACTGGATGTTTTCTGTTCCAGTAAGCTTTCATTTAGGTAAATAAGCTTCAATTCTGTTTACTCTGAATATTAGTATTCCAATGTGCGAGTCTTTGTTGAATTGACCTAATGTGTGCTTCTCTGGCAGGCAAAGTTACTTGTTTGGAATAGAGTATTGTGGGAAGATGTTCTCTTGCTTTTTGAATACAATTCTGTGTGAGAATGGGAAAATGTGTGAGAAATGTATTTAAATGTCTGTTATTTTCTTGCCGTCAAACTGTGTAAAGAACTTGTGAAGTATTTTCTTATTTTACAGTAAATAATAATAGTAGGAAGAGCCACATTTCTTTTAACTCTGTTTAGGGCTCTATTAAGCAGGTCTTCTTCTAGAACTGTGTATGAAAGAGTTTGAGGGAATTCATTTCTTGTTATTTCTGCTGCATTTCGCCCCAATAAATTACATTTTTGAATGCATCATCATTTTGATGTCATAGACTAATAGGAGTTATTTTCCACAGTAGTTATTTTTTGGTAATGTTTTGATAATGCAGAAAAACTTTGGAAGCTGTAGTCCTTTTCTACGGTTTTCTTCCTCTGTTCTAGCTTCTTAAGTCTTCCCTTATGCTTCCTTCTCAAAATGATCTGTCATGCTTGGATAATAAGCTTTTCCAGCCCTTGACTCTTGCCTTTGTGGTTTTGGGTGTGTGCTTTGGAGAGGAGATGAACAAAACAAGGAAGCAGCCCACAACTTGTGCCAGGCTTCATCTTGCTTTTCTAAGTAATTATTGGGAGTTTTAGGAAGTACTTCTTCCCATTGAAAAATAATGCATCAGTCTTTCAGTTCATCTGCCATCAAGGGATTATTTAGCTAGTGTAAGAACTGTTACTTTTCTTGATTATGGTCTGATGTGGTTTTTTTTTTCCCTGCTGATAATGCTTCTCAGGTTTATGTATGCTTCCTACTGAATGTGGTTATTATGTGACCATGTAATTGTATTGTGATTGAATTGTGTTTTGGTGTGGAGAGGAGAGGGAGCTATCAGTGCAGGAAAATAAGATATTCTCTTTCCTCAAGGGTGAAAGTGAACTCTCAGTCTGATGTCTGTCTTACTCAGAGCAATAGTCTCATAGCATGTGCTTATTTATTTCCCACTTAAAATGTTCTAGCCTCCTAAAAGAATTGGTGTTGGCTGCTTTGAAGATGTTTGGTTTTTTATTTAAGGTTATGACACCTGTACATTACATTAACAGAGTTGCACAATGCTGCTTGAAATAGTAGTGTTGCTTAATTAGATTAATGCTTCCAAAAAATCTTTCCTTGTAATTGCAATATACTTCAGTTGCAAAAATTTCCATTTTCTCTTATGAATTATGGTGACCTATTCCAAAGACAACCTCTTAGATTTTAAATAGTGTAAGGAGGGCTCTAATCGGTTCACACTGGGTTATTTATTTTAATTATCTTTCAAGGACTGTTGCAGTTTATAAAACAAAGAATCATAGAATTGTTTGAGTTGGAAGGGACCTTTAAAGGTCATCTAGTCCAACTCCCCCGTGGATGGCAGCCCCTGGCTCCTCCAGGCCCACCCCCCTCCTGGAGCAGGAGCTACCCTGGCATAGGGCAGCTCACACAGTTGCTCAAGGAAGAAAAGAAAATCTAGCAGCAGTTCAAAAATACCCAAACACTCTGCCACAAGCTTTTGGGGTAGAAGGTGAAGAAGAGACCACAGCAACTGGCACTGGCACTGCTGCCCAGAGAGCTGTGGGTGCCCCATCTCTGAAGGTGCTCAGGGCCAGGTGGGATGGGGTCCTGGACAGCATGAGCTGGTGGGAGCAGCCAGCCCATGGCAGTGCTTGGGACTGGGTGAGCTGAAAGTTCCCTTCCAATTCAAGCCATTCTATGGTTCTACGAATTGGCTGAGAAATTTTATGGAGTAAATTCAGATGACCTCGCGTAGTACCAGGATTGCACAGTTTGATATGTTCTTTCAGGTTAGGAATAAAAAGAGAGCTAAGTGGAGCCACTAATTCTAATATTCATTTTCAGGAATGTTTTATGTTTCTCTGTGGGAGACTGTGTCTGTTTATGCAGTGCTTCCAGGTGAAGAAATGTGTTTAAGCATACAGTTGAACCCATGTTTTCTATCTTGTAAAACTGCTGAGGACAGCTGAACACTCACCTGTTGTCACATCTACTTTTAATAGTGCAGGAAGAATATTTGAGCTTAGGTCTTTCTTTTAATAGAGATACTATTGTGCATGGGAGATTGGAGGGGCTAAGGACACAGAAGTGTAGCTGAAGAGCTGCCTTGCACTTCCTTAAGTAATTCTCATATTCAATAATCATAATTCTTTCCATTCTCGGTAATGGCAGAGTTCCATTATAATCTGCCCCTTAAGGCAAGCTTTAAGGGTTTTAAGCATTCCAGCAGTGTGGTGCGCGTTGAGGAAGGCAACCACAGTTATGCATGAGGTGAAGCTTTGCACTTTGGAGTATGTGGAAAGAGAACACTTACTGTTGTTTTTGTGAAGATTTTTGGTTTGTGTTTCTGAAACAAATCAGATTTTCTGTTTTTTCATTTTTATCAACTTTTTTTCCTCTTTATTTCCTTTCTACGAGATTTCCCAAACTAGATTTCTAGAGAAGATCACAGAGCTTTTTTCCTTCCTTAAGAAGGGTTTTACTGTTGCCATTTTTAGAACCCCAAAGAAAAATTCTGATAATTTTCCATCTTCAGCCTCCTTTATTATTGTTTTCCACAAACGAAGTATAAACTAACTTACAAATACATAAATATTTGTGTTGTCAGTAAAGGGTGCTTGACTCCTACACCTGAGTGATCTTAAGTAAAATTGTTAAGTAAACTATTGTGTATATATACAATTTTCTTGGATTTTAGTAATGTCAACGTAAAATGAATTTGTATTATTAGGCTTGACGATGGTTTGTTGTTTTTTTTCCTTGTTTCTGAGAGAGGAGAGCTAACAGCTGAGGAGAAGTCATTAGTCATTTTTGCCTAATGGACTCTGTTTTAAGATGAAATTCTAAAGCGAATGGAGCAGTGTCTTCAGGCTTAAATAACACTGTATTGAATTCTAATCTTCCTAATGCTGGTGTGTTATTTCTGGATGTTATCAAACTGAGATAAGGTCACAGAACAGCTGAGGTTGACAGGGCCCTCTGTCTCCCAACCTGATCTGACCCAGCCCCTGCTCAAGCAGGACTCCAGAGCAGGGGGCCCAGGCCTGTGTCCAGGCAGCTGTTGAACTCCAGTGAGAGACTCCACAGTTTCTCTGAACAACGCAGGCCAGTCACCCACACTGCAGAGAAGTGCTGCATGATGTTCAGAGAGAACCTCCTGCGTTGCAGGTTGTGTCCATTACCTCTTGTTCTGGCACTGGAAACAATTGAAAAGAACCTGGTGCTGTCCTCTCTGTACCTTCCCTTTTACAGCCATTGATGAGATATTTCCTGAGCCTCATCTTCTCCAGTTTGAGCAGTCCCAACTCTCTGGAATGATGTTCTCCAGTCCCTTTATTATCTTTGTTACCTTTCACTGGATTCTATCCATTACGTCCAGCTCTCTTACTTGTGAGCCCAGACAGCACTCCAGGTGAAGCCACCCACCAGCTCACACTGCCCAGGGCCCCATCCAGCCTGGCCTTAAGCATCCCCAGGGATAGGGCATCCACAGCTTCTCTGGGCAGGCTGTACCAGTGCCTCACAACCCTTTGAGTAAAGAATTTCCACCTAACATCTAACCTAAATTTCCCTCTTTTAGTTTAAGGCTGTTTCCCTTTGTCCTGTCACTATCAGATAGTGTAAAAAGTCAGTCCTCTTCCTGTTTGAAAGCTTCCTTCAAGTACTGGCAGGCTGTAGTGAGCTCTCTCCAGAGCGTTTTCTCCAAGCTAAACAAGCCCAAATCCCTCAGTGGCTTTTTTGTTGTTATCTGTAAAAATCCACATTTAATGAGCAGCAAAGTCACTGCTTATGAATAGATGAATAGTTTTAGTATTTTGAGTTTTCCTCATTATTTCTATGTATTCAAACTGTGAAAGACAGAAACACAGCCTTCTGGAACTCACTTCTGCAGAAACATTTTGGGCTTATAGTGTTTTGTTGCCATGACTGGATGCAAGCTTAAGTGCTTAGTTTGTCATGCAGATTTGTAACGTGATTTTGATATAGTTTGCAACCAATGCAATGGAATAGTAGAAACTTTTAACAAAACTGCTTAGAACCGTTTATTTGCTGTTCTAAGTTTCCAGTTCAAATGCTTGCCTAAATAGTTTCACTTTCCAAACATTTTAAATTAACATTTGACTTTTTTTTTTGTGCCTATGACTCCGTTTCCATAACTATGCCTTTGTTTCATTTTACAGAGGAAATAAAGACTGAAACAGAGAAGCAAAGGTATGTGGTAGTTGTTTATATTGACTAATTGTGCTTTGTCTTATAATTTGTGCCATGCTTATTCTGAGTTGTGATTATGGGTTCACTCTGAGAAGCTTTCTCATTTTAAAAGATTGGTGGTATCCAGAAACACTCTAGAAGTGCTGCTAGTGCTGCTTCTATTATTGTCTCTTAGGTTAGAAGGCACAGGACCTGGGAGTAGAGGTAGGAGACAGCTTAGAGGGGACTGATTGAAAATGGCTGGCAAGGGTAGGAGTAGATGAGAAAATTACTTTGTAGGGAGGGATATGAGCTGAAAAGGATTTCATGTGAGTTCAGAGGAGGACAAAGGCCTGGAATGCACGTAAAATACTTGAACTGTGAGCAGGTAAGGAGAGAGAGGCTGAAATGGGTAAGTGAGAATGAGTAGAGTGGTGTAATTTGAAAAGATAGTGTGGAAAGGATTTTGTTAGGGAGTAGGTCTAGATTTCTGTGGGCAGTTCCTCTAGAGGAAGTGAAGGCAGAAGGCAGAGTGGGTGGGTATTCATTCCCTTCTATTGTCAGTGAGTAATGTGTTAAGTATTGATAGACTGAATGCGTTATTAGTATTTAATTACATGTTCCACAGGATCTTCCTTATCTTTGAGTGTATATCATTAACCATGAGTCATGGCATTGCTATGACAGTTCTTACTGCTTGCTGAAAGAACCAGATTTGTGGATGAGGCTGAAGAACTGTTCTTATGACATAAGAATTTGAATGCTACATGGGGACCTGTTTCTCTGCTCTGGAAATGAATTTTTCTTTTAGGCAAATAATTTAAACCACAGTTGTCAGAACTGGCTGCTAACAATTTCTGCTTTATCCTTTGGGCACTCAAGTGAAGTGCTATGGATTTTGTTTGGGAAATTTAAACAGTTCTAGCTGGAATAGAAGCAAGCAAGAACTTTATTTCAGATATCAGGATTTATTTAATATCGAATACACTGAACAATTTATTCTAATGACATTTAAGATTGGGCATACAAAAATTAATGGAGGCATCTGATTAAGTCACTATTCTTCAGTTCCCTCTAGTAAAGTAAAATCAATACTATCAACTCTTAGATTGTAAAAACAGATCTAAGATTTGTGCGGTGTTCGGATAATGTTGCACTGAGCACCAGTCTCAGGCAGATGGTAATGTTGTGTTCCTATAAAAAGCTTTGGTAACAGTAGAATAAATAAAATAAAAGTCCACATTATAAAGAATTGAAAGAAAAAATAAAATTGCATAACGTGAAATATTCAGTGAGTGGTGTTTGTTCTGGGCACTGAGTAAGGATAAGTAATATCTTCTCCTGCAGTTAAATGCCATCAAAAAAGTAATGGTAGAGCTGAACTGTAATAAACTTCGGTTGCTCTCAAAGTAATGCCTCCTATTTATTTCCACAGAAACCACAAAGAGCACAGTAACACTGTTTGATGGAGCGAATTCTCAGTTACAAAACACTATTTTTCAATACAGTCATCACTGTATTTTCTCTGCATTTTTGCCAGTGATGAACAAGAGCCTACATGTGACACTTGTAACAGTCCACACCAGTGGAGATGACCCACTGTCGCCACTGCTGAAATGCACCACCCACTGCCTCACTGTGCTCACATCCACTGTTTGGTCTCCTTAAACATTCAGCAAGCATCAGTGCATGTCAGTGGGTGCAACTTTTTCTGCATGGAGGAATTCAGTGACACACGTTTGCTTCATCAGCACTTGTCAGGCATCATTTTATCAGACTGCCCCTTCTGCTGCCAGCTGTCAAACAGCAACAGCGTGTTTGGAATATTGGCGGGAAGGTTCAGCCTTTACTGCCATATCACCAACATCTGCCTCTGAGGTCATGGGCCGGTGTAGTAACATCATAGGAGGCATTACTTTCAGAACAGCTCTTCTGAACTTTCAAGTGCTTATATTCTGTCCAGTCAGTATTTCAAGTTGCGATTTTGTGGTATGAAATGTAGGTCTTGTCTATGCGTTCTTGATAAATAGGTTTGGATTTCTTTAGTGCTGTCTTTATTCTGGCAGTAGCCTTTTGCTTTGAAGGCATTGCTGGACTTGAGCTGTGATTGGATTTATGCCAATCTTACCATAAAGTCTGTTGGTTTTTTTTACATGCATGAGAAGGAGTTCTTTTTATAGGTCTCCAAATAGGGAAACTTCTTAGTTTATAAAATATTCATATTTTGATAGCTGTAATTGAGATTTGAGTATCTTAGCAAAGGTCTTACAGTGATAATTGGTTAATTTTTTTCAATTCCTGCTCTAGCAAAAGGCTCTCACTGTTCACCTGGAATGTGCTGAAAAATAGATTATACTTCCCCATAATTTTACACAGAAAACAGCTTCTTTGTTTTAGTTTGTTTTCTGTTTAAACAGAACTGGTGTTTGGCAGTGACACAAAGGGGAATAGAAAAGGACAGGGTGATTTATGTAACTGTAATACAGCTGAAGCTGCCAAAATCATTTTAAAAATTCATCATTTGATGTATAGATTAGCTTGTTTCCATGAGTGATATAGAGTCATAGAAAATCTCAAGTTGGAAGGGACTCATAAGGATCATTGAATCCAACTCCTAGCTCCACATAGAATCACCCAAACTAAACGGAATAGGTAGTATTTGCCAGAGCTGGACATGTTGTGCCTTTAAATTTTGCTTCTCACTTCCTCTCTTCAGGCCTCTCAGTGTTCTCCTAAGAGCACAGAACGGTAACAAATATGTGAGCCTAGAGGAGAAAATAAGTTCTGTGGCTGTCTTCGCAGTGGTGACCAGGGCCAGACCCAGAGCCACAACTCTCTGCCTGTCAGGCAGCGCTGCTGTGCTTCGTGGTACCAAATCGCTTGCACAGGGCCCAGAGAGATATAAGATCTCCTCCTAGGGGGTCATAGAATCATTTATGTAAATATTAGCTGATTTTTATATTCCTCATACTTGGTAGAGCTCTTGGTGGAGGAAGGTTTTGTTAGACAGTTTCCAGTTATATGGTCAGATGGGAGGGGAGTTGCAGAGGGGGGAAACAGACAGAAAACAGCCAGCCAAAGTAATTTCTTGGCTGGCATTAAGATGACCTTTGGGTCTCTTTTCTCCCTGCTGTCCACTCCTTTTCATCATCAAGAAGGTGATGGATTCTTGAGTTATCTTCCCAGCCTACACCTAAAGGAAGCTTCATGCTTCTGCAGTAGCTTTCTGTAGTAGGCTCATCATTTTCTGAGTCTCATCATGGCTTGTTCCTTATTTATGAAAAACTACAGTTTTATTTACAAAGAATCATTTTAACCTAATTTTAATGATATCAATAGATGTAGAACAGTCTGTTTAAAGACTGTAACAAGAGATGCCATCTTTCCATTCCTCACAGACGAGCTCCTACAGAAATTTCAGAGAGACTTGAGAGTGTATAAGAATAGCATTCTTCAGCAACTTATCTGATTTGAGTTGTCTAAAAAATTGCTTTGCTCTGTCTACAGCAAAGCAATTATTGAGCAATAAGTAAAAATTATGTATCCGATTGAAGAGCAAGCCTCTATTTTTCTTTAAGGAAAAAAAAATATACGGGGATAAATCCTTACATCTTGAAAAGAGGAACTACTTAATAGAAAAGTAGAGTCTTAACACCAACTATTCCTTATTAAGACTTGGAATTTAGAAATTTACACTTTTAAAGTGCCCAAACAAGGATTGGTGTTTGAATGTGATACCAGATATTTTCTCAAGGATTTGAAAATTTCAGCTTGCTCCTTAAAAAGCTGAAATACTAATATTTTATCAGCTTGGTTAGTTTAAGGCTTCTGCTGTGGGGCTTGGGAGTATGGCTTGGGAGTGCATCTGTTCCTTGGAGATACAATAAACTCTTAACAGTTCATTCGTGTATTTCAGCAACTTGAAAAACATTTTCGTACCCAGGATGATAGAAAAACTTCCTTGAAACAAGAGCTTTTATTTGACACAAATGTGGAGGGCCTTGATTTGAAATCAGTTATTCTATAAATTTATTTATTTACATTTATTTAAATATTACTGCAATAATTCTGTAATCCTTTGCTACAGAACACAAGGTTATGCTTTTTTCTTTGAACGATTTATCAAATCTGTGTAAGGTAGTGTAGTTTACTTTGTAGGTAAAGATACGTAGAGAGATTTATGTATTAGAGATACTGTAAGCAGTTAAACTCTTAATAGTCTTCATAATAATCTTCTTAAATGTTACACACTTACAGTACTTTCAGATTATTAGATATGTTGGTAAACACTGAACCCTAAAATTCTGTGGTGTCATCTGAAGTACAGCTAAAACTGTTTAAAATAAAAAGTTTTATGGATTTATTTTTGTTAGTTTATTTTCCCCTCAATTTATATCCAGAATTGATGTTTAATTGATGGTTAAGATCTAACCTCCAAAATGTATGTAGTCCCTCTGAAATACTGAACCAAAGTTGTAATATAGTAGTTGTAACTTCTAACTTCCAGCATCATCTAAACATCTAAATTTTATCTGCTTCAGTAATGTAACTTTTTATTAGACTTCCACATTGAGTGTTAATTCCTAGAGAAGTGATGTTTAATGAAATTCTTGTTCCTTTCTTCTCTTTGTGCTCCGCATGCTGCTCCCCCCTAACAACTTCACCTACTGTAGGGAGAGGTTTTTTCTGTTTTTAGAGGAAACAAGTTTATATTCCTTCCAACCAGCAGGGAACACTGGATACCTACTTATTCTATAAATAAGTCAATTTGCTGTTCCATAAATAACACAAAGATACTATACAAGCTGTTAAGAATACTTATATTATCTTTGTGCGTTAACTTTGTAGAAGTTATTCCTTCCTAATATTAATTTTCTTTATGTTTATTTCATAAATGTTGCAGTGGTGAAAACTATTTGTATGATCACTTACAGCATTCTAATTAAATCATTCTGTTTAGTCCCCCTCATGGAGAAGCAAAACCTGGTTCAAGCACTCTGCCACCTGTGAAATCAAAGACGAGCTTCATTGAAGCAGACAAGTACTTCCTACCATTTGAATTGGCATGCCAGTCAAAGTGCCCCAGGATTGTCAGTACATCTCTAGATTGTTTACAGGTCTGTATGAGGTTGAGTTTCAGCTGTCAAATACAAATTCTGTTGATATGAAAGAAAAGTAGCAGTTATATGTAACAATGTTTTTGTATTACTTTTCTTGAACCATGTGCAAGAAACAAAATTAACTGTGTATGTGACAATAGGTGAATGTGTCCTAGTTACTCTGTAATTTGTGTATGTTCATTTTATACATACTTTACCACCAGTAGTTGCGTGTTTTGATCCATTTTATATTAATGTGCAGCTACCTGTTTTTACTTACGTGTGTTTAACTTAAATTGCTAACAGTACCATTAATGAAGACTAAGATTTCAGTAACTGTGGGAATATAGTTGTCTAATTTATTTTACGCTTTTTGTAATTGCAGTAAAATACTTTAAATATGAGGTATCTAGTCTGTCAAAATATAATGTTTTCAGAACTATGTTTGCAGCATAGGATTTAGCTATTCTTTTCTCACGAGTGGCCTGACAGCAGTGAACTCAGTTCATTTACATTCACAGGCACTTGCATACTTGGCATGCTGTCTGATAGTGGTGCTGTGCTAACAGATAGGTGTGGAAATTTACAGTATTCTCATGCTTGAATTGATAGGACCAGTATATTGTTCATTTTGTTAATATGTTGCTTTTCAAAGTGTTGAAGACCTACAGGGAGAGAAAATAGAAAAAAAAAAAAAAAGAAAGAGAAGACTAGCTAGCTAGTAGCATTTAAAAAATAAAAAATTGTAGGTGGTTGGTGGTTTATTTGGTATTAAAAACATTTGTATGCTGATTACAGGTGAAGACCAATCTCATATGAGGTTTTTTTAAAACAAATGGGATTCTTAAAAACTTTTATCACTGAACAAAAAGCTTTAATGTTAAGCTTCTTGGCAAATGTGTTACATTTGCTGAGTGAAAATTAAATAAACCTGGAGGATCTTATGAAAAACAGTCCTTTCTGTTTATTGAGATTTGGTGTGGAACATACAGTTTTCTTTTAAGAAGAGTGTACGAATTAGAGTTATCAAATGAGTTTATTTTAACAAAAAGCTGACTTTTTAAGTTCTTCTGTATGTTTTTTTCTCTTCCAGAAACTTATTGCATATGGTCATCTGACAGGGAATGCTCCAGACAGTACAGCTCCGGGCAAAAAATTAATTGATAGAATTATTGAGACAATATGTGGCTGTTTTCAAGGACCTCAAACAGATGAAGGAGTTCAGCTACAAATAATAAAGGTACTACAATTAACCACTACTTCCCTATTTGTAGTGGTGACAACAGGAAGATGTTTATGACCTCAGAATTCAAAAGCAGAAATGTTTATTTTCTAAGTATAATGGTAGTTCTTCCTTCGTTGTTTGCTTGAGATGGAAGCTGAATATCCTGTGTTCCTTTCCCTACTCTTTCCTTTTGCATTTTGAGTGAATTCCTGGTTGTGGCTTAAAGTTTCATACATAGAGCACAGGATGAAATTTCATTCACAGCAATTCAGTGGCATCTCTAATTATGAAGAATTACTGTCAAAAAATCCTGTACTGCCAGGGGATGATGGTAACTAAGAAATGTTAAGATTATTAAATCCGCTTTGAAATTATTTTATGAAATGGAATTAGACCTGGTAGTCAGTTGTTACCAAGATATCTCTGTGCTGCTCTGTCATAAGCTTATGCTTGAAAGAAATTTAGTCTTTCTTTCTGTGGGTTGTATAAACAATGCTTATGGAATTTATACAGGTGTTTCTGGTGGACTCTAGCTGTTTTCTGATTGCGCCCATCAAATTATGGAAACTCACTATGGGAAAATATCTAAATAATCAAAGTTACTTAATGGAAATATCATGCTCTATTCTTTTGACTGTACTGTGAATGTTTTTGATGTTGAGTGGTACTGAACAATACAGTAAAAGATAGGTAACAATAGTAGTGTTTATTGGCTCGTATTCTTGTATGTAGATATCCTGAGAGGTTGACATTGTCGTAGAACGTGTTTCCTTGTTTAAGTGCAAATTAGGTACTTGTTTCTCCTATTCCTTTTCTTAGCTCCATTCATCCTTTTTCTTGACGTTCAATTTCTCCAGCAGATAGTTGTTAAAAACATTGAGTTTATGTTTCTGTCATCTGTGTTTCTGTTTTGCCCAAGTGCTTAAGACACTTTTTATCTTGCAAAGGAAAGTTTTCATTCTTATTTTCGGTGGCTGAAATCATTTTCTCTCTCCTTTGCTGTAGTGCCTTGTCTCCAAATGCTTTCTTAATTTTACCCTCTCAACCCTTAGCCCATTACCTGGGCCAAGATGCTAACAGAATTAACCTTCCAGCTGAAATTGGATATCTTTGACTGCATGTGTGTCCAATGGATGTACACTATAAAAAACGTGAAAGTTAGAAATCATTAGTGAATACAACTTTTGGCTTCTACCATGAGCAATAATGAAACCTAGTGGTTAGTCTTATTCTATTAGGCTTCATAACTGATGTCTGTGGACCTACAGTATGACTTAGTATGATGCGTAATGATCCAGTATGATGAAAGGATGGATTTCATGCCTTTTCGGAATGTTCTGTGGCAATTAATAATGCTCTCTGATGAGTTTTAATTCCAACAGGAGGTAGAAGATGTAGGACTTGGGTCTTCACCTTTCTCTACTTGCTCTCTCAAACATAATCAGTGTTCCTTTGAGACAGTTTTGTAACCAGTATCACTGTAAAACCTAAGAATCCTGATCAATCCAGCACTTTCCTCCCTGGAGGGTTATTTTTGTTCTGCCTACTGGAAGGATGGCCTTTATTAAGTTGCCAGCTGTTCTTCCAGCATCTGGCCTCCTAGTCAGTGCCTCCCCTCAGTGCCTCCCATCCCTGGAGGCATTCAAGGCAAGGCTGGATGTGGGTCTGGGCAGCCTGGTCTAATGGTTGGCAATCCTTGGCACAAAGCAAGGGGGTTGAAACTAGATAATCACTATGGTCCTTTTCGACCCAGGCCATTCTATGATGATTCTGTGATCTATGAGCCAGTGTTGGGGGAGAGTTCATACATGGTGCTATTTGTTGGCTTTTAGATGACTTCCTTATAGCAATCGTGAGATGGCTTAGGTTGGAAGAGGCCTTAAAGATCACCTACTTCCAACTCCCATACCATAGACAGGGTTGCCACCCACCAAATCAGGCAGCCCAGGGCCCCACAACTTCTCTGGGCAACCTGTTCCAGTGCCTTGGCTTTCCTGATACCATGTCATGTCTAGACAGCATCTCTGTATTCTTCCCAGGCTACACATCCCTACATCTGCTGTATGTATGTTTCTTCCCTCCATTTGACCAGCAGGTTCTTGCTCAGCCATGCTGGTTTTCTGCTGCTTCTGCTTGTTTTTATCTGCTGGGGTATGGAACGCCCTTGTTTTCTCAGAAGGGTATCATTAAGGAGCTTCTAGGCCTGATCCATTCCTGTGTCCCTCAGGACAGTGTCCCAGGGCATCTGAAGTAATTCAGTGAACAGGTGAAACTTTACTCTTCTGAAGTTCAGGATCCTTGGATTCAGCATGTTTTAACTCAATACTTGCAAGTCTCACAAAGCCCCCACGAACTCCTAGAAGTAAGGGAGAGCGCAGTGCAAAGCTTTTTGTGGCACTTGATTTTGTTGCAACTTTTATTTGTCATCTTTCTCATATGATACTTTCTATTAGCAGGAGCAAAGTTTTTATAAGTTCTGTGCAGAAACTGAATTGTTAAACAGCGAGAGGATGAGAATTAAGGATGGTTGATGAATTTCAACTTGCCACTCCCTGACTTTCAGAAGGCTAGTGTAATGTAATAGGAATTTTGAGCAGGAAAAGAAGCAAAGTACCTGTATTTAATGAAGCTGTTGTCTACAGTTTGTTTACCTCTGTCATTTTTCTTTAGCTAGTTTTATAGAAATTGTTTTTAGTCATCTTTCTTTTTAAATAAAAGCTTTCTAGTGGGCTGTTAGGATCTGTAGTTTGTAGATGATAGCATTAGATGCTGTTTCTTGGTCATGTAATGTATTCTGTTCAGTGAAGATTGTAAGTACTGTCGTCTGTACATGTGCCTTTACCTATGAGAAAGCAGGAGCACCACAAGTAGAAAAAGAAGGGACCGCAAGCAACTGTATGTCTGGAAGTAGAACATGACTTGCATTGCAAGTCTCATGACTTGCATTGCAGTGAGATGCATCTTTTTGTTTGTTTGTTTCTTTGTTCATCTGTTTTCCTGTTAGACTGTAGAGGGTTTTTAGTGTTTGAGTGAGGAAAGCATGTTTGTCCGCTTTCACAGAATCACAGAATTGTAGGGGTTGGAAGGGACCTCCAGAGATCATCGAGTCCAACCCCCCCTGCCAAAGCAGGTTCCCTACAGCAGGTCGCACAGGTAGGCATCCAGGCAGCTCTTGAACATCTCCAGAGAAGGAGATGTTCTGGTACTGTGTGTGGACAGAGATGCTGACAATGCTGTAAGAGGTTCTGTAAGAGTAATTAGGCATAGTTTGAATAAGTTGCACAGCACTTGAAGTGCCTTGTGTTTTTAACTACCAACGAGAAACTTTCCATTGTGCTAGCCTTCCAGGGCTTCAAGTTCTCTGTTCCTTTCCATAAACGTTCAGTGTAATCATTAACTCTGTCCAAGTTTTCAATGCAAAAAACTCTTCCCTTTTTTCTCTCACTTTCTACTGGAGTACAGTCATCAGTGTATGCATGGTTATTTGGATCTGTACGAGGCTCTTCTGCTTTCCTTCTCTTTGCCAGCATATGCTTTTGATAGTGTCTTTGCACTTTGTCCTCGGGTACAATTTTAGGCTTTTGTTAACAACTTGGTAACTCCACTGGATACTTCTTAATGTTAAAAGCTTGTGTTTTCTAGATACATTGATTAAAATATTAAATACAATGTAACCAGTGTGTGATATTCTGGTACAGCTGCAAAATTCTCTAGAAAACTTAATGAACTTGAGTTTAAGATACATATTTATTTAACAATTAATCCAAACCTGATATTTATTCATTTGCAAACTGTTTCATTGAAAAGAAAAGTTCTGACTGGAAAATACATATATTTGTTTATTCAGGCTTTGCTTACTGCAGTGACATCTCAACATATAGAAATCCATGAAGGAACAGTGCTGCAGGCTGTTAGAACATGCTACAATATCTATCTAGCAAGCAAAAATCTCATAAATCAAACCACAGCCAAGGCCACTCTAACACAGATGCTGAATGTCATATTTGCGCGTATGGAAAACCAAGCAGTGAGTATCCCAGTGTTTTTGTATAGAAAGGAGCTTGAAAGTTGTGTCATTAAATTTGGACTGTACTAACTTACCTATGTTTGACAAAGGATCTGGTGACTTCTGTTTTTCTTTTTGCATTTTGTTCTCTGAAAATGATGTTAAATGTATTTTGGAGGGAAGACTGTCATAAGGGTTTAAAATTCTTACAGTGGACCTGCTTATTTAATAAATGTGTTTGACTCCAGTTTCTACTCTGTCTGTCAAGAGATGGCAATCTACGTGTGTAAGAGTACATACAGAATAATTTAGTGTTAGTGAAATGTTCAGATGTTCTTGTGAGGGTATGCACTGAAGAAGTAATCCATGATTTAAAAAACAAAGCAAAACAAAAAAAAACCAAAGCCAACCACCAAAGACAAAAAGTTCTTCCCTATAATGTAATTGCATTTTATTTATTTTATTTGTTTATGTAATTTGCATTTATTTACATTATTTCCCAATAATGTAATTGCATTTTTTATTTATTTATGTAATTTGCATTTATTTACATTATTTCCCAATAACATAATTGCATTTATTTTTGCATTTATTATGTATTATATTTCTTTGAAATAATACACATAATATATTTTCTTAAACTATTACAAGTTTATGAAGGCAGCGTGTAAGCAGAGCCTATAGAAATCTCACGTTTCTACCATAACATATGAAGTATGTGTACAGCTCATTGTTTTGATGATAAAACGTGTAATTTTGTTATGATTAACATGTAACTGCAATGTATTTCTAGCTTCAGGAAGCCAAACATATGGAAAAAGAAAGACACAGGCAGCAACACCATTTACAGCAGTCTCCAGTAAGCCAGCATGAGCCTGAGTCACCTCAGTTGAGGCATATTCCAACACAGGCTGATCAGCTGTCTAAAGAACATGAGAGAGAGCTTGACCACAACACGAATGATGTGGACAAGAACCTTCAGGAAGATATAGAGACAGAAAATGGATCTGATATTTCTAGTGCTGAAAATGAGCAAACAGAAGCTGACCAAGCCACAGCAGCAGAAAGTAATCAGTGTGTATTTCTGTTTCATGGAGGGAGGGAAAAGGTCTGTAAAAAAAAAAATAAAGGCTGAGGACTGTCCTTTTTTTTTTTTTCTCCCAAACTTGGAGTCAGGGCATATAGACAGTTTCTAATAATTGCCTGTAGTCCTTGTTGTCATTGCTAAATTTTAGCACAAGTACCATTTAGTCTTATGCATCCTTTTAGTTGCTCTAGCAAAGGTACCTCTTTGCCCCTGTGTGATGTTATGAAAGTTTTGAAAATAGCACCTCAATGCCAGCAACTTCTCAGTGTTTAACGTACATGAAAATACAGAATTGATGTATTTGTCTCCTATTGGCATAAGGCCTGTGCATTAAATACTAGTTAAACGCTGGAATGTTTATGCTGTGAAAATACTGTTTTCAAAACATTCAAACACAATTTCATTTTTCTAATATATTCCTAGCTAGTAAGAGATTTGTAACTGAATTTTTAAATAATCAATGAAAGTAAAATATTTCCTTAGTTTACAAATTTCTCAGTAATATTCTTATGATTTTTTTTTTTTTTTTTTTTAAGATCTTTCTAAAGCTGATGGAGAAACGTATGATGATGAAAGCAATGAATGTGAAGAGAAGGCACAAGAAATAGTAGAAAGTATTGTACAGGAAATGGTGAACATAGTAGTTGGAGGTACTATATTAATAATTTGTCTAGTTAGTAATGCAGTCTGAGTTGACATTAAAAATTATTTTAACACTACTAGATATTTAACTAAAATTCATCACTGTTTAATAATAATGCTGAAGAAAAGGGATTTGAGTTGTCTGACTTAGCTATGTGTTATTTAGCTATAAAATGGGTGAGATTTCCTGCATACATTTATGCTTTCTCTATTGAATACGAATGATATTTAAGAAAAAAATCTTGTTGTATTTTAGTTTTGTTCCCAAATAACGTATTCCTAAATGGGCCATCTCTGCAGTAGCCGTGAAACACTGAATTTTGCAGTTTGTTGAAAAGTGTGTATAAAATCTGTGACTTTTTTTTCCAGTACTTGCTGGAAAATTGGCAAAATGGTAAAACTGCAGTGTCAAATTCTAAGTTGTTTTTTATTGTAATTTTCATTAGTAAAAATTATTTGGATGTTTGTTAGTTATATAGAGCCATATAAATTCTCCCTTAAGATTTTTCTTAAAACACTTTTGCTTCTAGTACTTCTGTTATTCAAGTGTTAAATGTACACTTCTTCTATTTTGTGCTCTGACTTAACATTTGGTTTAGTTTTTACATCTCTTCTTCTCTGCTAGATATAGAAGGATCTGCTGAAAGTGCAAGTGGTGATGGAACAATTGTAACGTTAGAGGATGGCAGTGACAGTGAAAACATTCAGGCAAACGGAATTCCAGGGACTCCAATTTCTGTTGCTTATACACCATCTTTACCGGATGACAGATTATCCGTCTCTTCCAATGATACTCAGGTACAGGCAGGTATAGGTTAGCAAATACTGAAAAAAAGCAGGACGCTTTAAGTATTGCCCAGTGGTTATACAGAAAATATTTGATGTAATTACATAAAATATTTTACTCAAATGAATTATAAGTACTAACTCACATTCTAAACATCCTTTTAGTGCACTGTTTATTTTTAAAAAATATTCGTATTCAATGTTAATTTTTATCATGTGACTACCATATTTTTAGCTGCAGCACGGAACAGTGTTTCAAGATGAGAGAATTCTTCCCCGTTTTTCAAAATGCACCTAAGAAACAATGAAACTAGCACTAAATAGATATATATGTATTGTACACATGGTTATGTAATTTCCATATGCTTTTTTCACATGATAAATACAAATTCTAAGCTTATAGCATACTGTTTCTGCAGTGATTTAGGATTAATAGTTTTGTCTGATGAGATTTGATTTTCATTAACAAAAAAGATCTGGAAATGCATTCCCAGTGTTGTATCAGATACCATGTGTGCAGTATCTATTGATACCAAAGTGTACTGAATAATCATGTTTGAGGAGAATAGATTGTAAGCTAAAATGTGTGCCATGTATGCCATACAAGTGAAATATTAACATTTTGTTTATATTAGGAACAACAGCACAAAACTGCAAGATTTTAGGGGTGTGTAACATAGGACAGAAGTTTTGCTGGAGTATTTTGCTTCAGATAGGAAATCACTTGCATTCTTTTGAAATGTCACGCATTTTTTCTTGAGCTGGAGTTACCTACAGAAAATAATTAAAGGCAGTTTATTCACAAGGCGCCACGTTTAAGCCTGACCCCTATAGAATGATATAATCACCAAAGTTGGAAAAGATTTCCAAGATCATCCAGTCCAGCTATCTACCTACCACCAGCAATTCCCCACAAAACCATGTCCCTTAGTATTGTGTGCAAATGTTTTTTGAATGCCTCCAGTTGCCTTCCTGGGCAGCCCATTCTAGTTCTTTCGGAGAAGTTCTTTTTCCCGATATCCAGCCTGAACTTCCTTTTCTGCAGCTTAAGGCCATTCCCTCACATCCTCTCACTAGTTATATGTAGGGAGGTCAACTTTCACCTCCCTACGGTCTTCTTTCAGGCAGTTGCAGAGAGCTATAATGTGTCCCCTGAGTCTCCTCCAGTCTAAACAATCTCTCAGCTGCTCCTCATAAGACTTGTTACACTTCACTGGGCGTGCTGCAGGGCCTCAATGTCTCTCTTGTAATGAGAGGCCCAAAACTAAACACAGTACTGGAGGTGCAGCTTCATCAGAGCTGAATACAGAGGAACAGTCACTTTCCTAGTCCTGTTGGCAGCACTATTGCTGATACAAATCAGGATGCAGTTGGACTTCTCAGCCACCTAGGCACGCTACTGGCTTGCATT
The DNA here is from genome assembly GCF_019232065.1 of Centrocercus urophasianus. Classification (NCBI taxonomy): domain Eukaryota; kingdom Metazoa; phylum Chordata; class Aves; order Galliformes; family Phasianidae; genus Centrocercus; species Centrocercus urophasianus. The sequence goes on from NW_024884253.1 coordinate 32,303,663, forward strand.
CAGCTAAGCATCAGCCAGAACTCCCAGGTCCATTTTGCAGTGCTCCTGACACTCTGGTAGTTGGTCTGACTTTCAAAGATAGATGTACAGAAGGCACTGAGAACCTCAACCTTTGCCCTATCCTCATTCAAATTCTGCACCACATCCAGTAAAAGATGGAGATAGTCATTAGCCCTCTTCTTATTGTTAATATATTTGTAAAAAGTTTTTAGTTCTCTTTTAACCCAGTGGCCATGTTGAGTTCAAGCTGCACTTTTGTTTTTCTAATTTTCTCCCTACATATCCTAAGAACTGCTTTGCACTCTCCCAGAGTTGCCTGTCACTTCTTCCACAGGAGGTAGACTCACTTTTTCTCATAGAGCCTCAGAAGAAATTCCCTGTATACTTAAGTCAGTCTTTTTCCCCATTGGCACATCTTACAGCACAGGAACAGGCTATTCCTGTGCCTTTGAGACTTCCTTCTTGAGGAGCATCCAGCCTTCCTGGACCTCTTTACCCTTCCGGACAGACTCCCAGGGGGCCATCCCTATTAGTGTCCTGAATAGTTCCAAGTCTGCCCTCAGAAAGTCCAAGGGAGCAACTTTGCTGGCCCTCCTCTTGTGCCAAAACTAGAAAATTCTGCTATTTTTTGGTCATTCAGCCCAAGACAGCTCCACATCTCCCACTAGTCTGTAATTTCAGGGACAGTCTTCAATGTAATACTGGCGTTTTATTGAGATAGCATGTATTATTACAGAGTTCATTCATTTTAACCGTACTGCAGAATCCTTTTTTGTTTACTTTAGTTTAGTCTTCAACTGGTTATATCTGTATAATATCTTAACTTCTTGTTGCTAGGAGGTGGGGATTTCCCTACACAACTTGCTAATGCAGAATGGAATACTGAAATATGTTAACTTCTTTAGGAATCTGGAAATTCTTCAGGACCTACACCTGGTGCTAAGTTTTCCCACATTTTACAAAAGGATGCCTTCCTTGTATTCAGGTCACTGTGTAAACTCTCCATGAAGCCCCTATCAGATGGACCACCAGATCCAAAGTAAGTAGAATTGAGAGTTCTCATAATTAATCTTTTTTTTATAATTTGAAAATAAAAATAAATTATTTCAATATTTTTGACAATGCCCTGTTACTAAAAGGTTTTTTTGCACCTTTGAGAAGGTCCTTTTTGGTTTTAAAGCATTTTAGTATGTTGAATGAAAGCATCTGCTGTTACCCATCTAGTCTTCAGAAGTTTCTTAATAATGCCTGCTCTTTTAATACAGTGCTGCATTTCCTGTAAGTACACTGTGTTCTTCCTAGCTCCCCTGTTTAATGCTTTTCAGCAGGGTTTGTAAAGAAGTCCTTAAGCGTGTACCCTATCGATTTTCTCTTGTATGTTGGATAGCCCTTATATATGCAGAATGCTTTGCATTGAACTGGTACTCATTATGACAAATTGGTGTTATGGTGCATTTTGTTTTCTTGCTCAGGTTGAACGCTTCTGTTTCTGAACACACATGTTTTGAAAATCTTACCCTTTGACTGAAGATATCCTATTTTGAGTTCAGCTTAACAAACTGTTTGTTGGAAAACAAACAGAAAAATGTTCTCCTTCGTGGCTGAGTGACAGTATCACTGTGTCTCTTGGCAAAGACCTTGGTTTTCCTCATGTCTTATGGAATCTGTGTGCCTCTATCTTGGTCTGTTAGGAACATTTTGTGACAATTTTAAAGAGGATTGCTTTTTTGTTCCTAAGATACTAAAACTATAAAATGAGCACTGTTGAAAGTCAGACGTTCAGTATTCTTTAAAATCAGCTTTACTCTTCCAAGATCTAACGTCTAAATTAGATGAATTTAAGACAGTGTAGCTTAATCGCTTATAGTAGTGTGGTGAGTTTAATAACCTGAAAATTATCATGCAGTACAAATGATTTTGAAGGGTTAGTCATTTTTCAAACTGTTATCTTCTGAGACACTACAGGAAGTCAAGATATGCAGGAATGAAGACTGGGGCATGAGGTTTTTCCTCTCTCTTTGTGAGAATTTGTCTTCCTGGAAGTGCCACAAAAGTCTTTTAGTTGGTACTCTGGATCTAGGAATGTATCAATTTACCAAAGGCTTTAAGGATTAACTTAATCTAGAAGGGCAGCAATATTAAGGTACTTGGCACATCTCATTGGAATAAAATCCTTGATGTTCAGTGTAGAGCTGATTAGGCTCTTCATCTAGAACGAAGTGGCATTCAGAACAACAGGGATTATCTGCAAAGATGTTCAGAGATGTTCTGACTTTGGAGAAGCGCCTAGAATTTATCTGTGGTTCTGAGGCATTGATGGCTTTATAAATTATTACAAATATGCTGTAATTGGGAGAGAATAGGATATCTGTGACAACAAATAAATATATCCTCCTCTCTATAAAAATTGCTTTCTAAAGAAATTGGCTTTCTAAAGAAATGTTAATGAAAATATTTTAAAATTCTGGCTGACTGGGCATGGAGATTTAGCTTAAAATCACAAGTTGACATCAAGATTGCATTCTTTGCAACTTGCTGGCTCCTTTTCCCCTTAAGTAAAATAAGATGGGAAAGAAATGCCCTGAAGGTTTATTTATTAGATTTCAGTCCTTAAACTTTGTAAAATTAAGCAAGCTTACACTTGCTCACAGAATTAGTAAGGCCCACAAATGAGGATTGGATTATGAGTTCACACTTTCTGGAAGTAGTCAATATGCAATACTTAATTTACATTTGAAATTCTCTTTATAGCTAAATTTTTGCAATTCATTGCAAAACAGTATGGTTGTGTGCCAGCTGTACTCTTGATGTCATGCATGATGTCTGTATGAAGCACATTGCTACTGTGAAACTCTTGACAATGCTGTAGTTGCTCTATTTTGCTAATGCCACACTTAAAATAGGCAAACTATGTATTTTTGCTGCACTTGGAGTGAAATGGAGTTAGTGACTGATAAATACTGTGAAATAACATATTTAGAGGAAATAGATGCAATAAGAAGCAGTAGGTTAAGGCTGTTTTCATTATGGTCCTTACCTTTTTTTCCATTCTGGTGGAAACAGGGAAGAAGAATTCCTGAAGTCACTTGTCAGCTTTTGGTAGTCAGGATTCTGTAGATGGAATGGATCTTTTAGATGAGATCTTCAAAGTGCCATTAAAGCAGAAAAACAAGAACTTCGTGCTCTGACTAAGAAAGGATAGCATTGCCTGCTGTTGTCACTGTTATTAGATGTGCCATGCTACAGAAGAGAGAGTGGCTCAGTAGTAGTGGAAGGAAGCAAATTGTTTTGAATTTGTGTTTGTTTCATGTACTGTATTGGGCTGATGTACTGTTTTGATTTATTCCAGATCTCATGAACTGCGGTCAAAGATTCTTTCATTGCAGTTGCTTCTGTCCATTCTACAAAATGCAGGGCCTGTCTTCAGGACCAATGAGATGTTTATTAATGCTATTAAGCAGTATCTTTGTGTTGCACTGTCAAAAAATGGAGTCTCATCAGTTCCAGAAGTTTTTGAACTTTCACTTTCCATATTTCTTACCCTTCTCTCAAACTTCAAGACTCATCTGAAGATGCAAATAGAGGTACGTTGTGTGGCTTCCTAATTTAAAAGATGTGGTGGGCTAAGTCTACTTCTGTCTATATTTATATGTAACTTGGTGTTGCTTAAAGAAATTTCTCTTTCTTCTCTTTCTTCTCTTTCTTTTCTTCTGAATTCCAGCTTTTGTGCAAGACTTTCCAGATCTGTCCATGCACAGAAACTCTTTCTCAGCTAGTGGCAATTGGTGAAATATCTTTGAAATCACATTTGAGTAAAATGTCAACATTTACTTTGAAATAGTTACAGATTCAGTAAGATTTGCTTTGTAACATCAGGAGTGGCACTTCAGGCAGTCTCAAGTTGAGTGGTTAAGTGGAGAACTGATGGGAAAATTTTTCTGAGGAGGACTATTTAAAAAAATTACCATCATATTTTAACTTGAACATAAAATGAAGTCTTGAAAAAGAAGTAGGCCATTTCATCACTTAAAAGTAGACATTTACATAAACTAATAAATTTTACTGTGCAAAACATGCTTTGATTTACAGATAGTCTCTTAAGTCTGGAAGTCAAGTTTGTGAAAAGATGCTGGGAGATGTAGATAATATTCTAGTTATAAAGACCTTGAATTCACTCATTTCTTCATCCATGTATGTCACTGTTTGAGTTGATGTCTAATGAAATCTTTAGAGGAATAACCTAGTTTTCCTGCGCTTGATACTGTTAAATATCTATCTGTTATAAAGTATGGTTTCAAGAAATCTATTCCCTGATTGTGAGTAAAGAATTTTCTTGCAGCTACTGATCCTAAAGGTTATTCAAAAGATGTGGGTAGACAAGTAGATATCTTCACATTCAATTTTTGTCTTGGAGCTGTAAGGAGAGCCATATGCTCTGATTTACAGTATGTAAAATCTATAGATTTTGGGATTGAGGCAATGTTCATCATCTGTTCAAGATATTCTTAGCATATTTTAAAGAGTAATTTCAGATTCTGTTGAAAGACCAACCTCCCTTAGTCTTTTGACTTAAATTTTCCACTAGCAATGTCCTCTGACAGTTAAATACTAGGTCTTTTCTGAACTCTGTTGTAACTGTATAACTGTATTTCTAAATGGGTCACTGGCTGTATTTACAGTAATGTATGGCTAATTCTGGCATACTTTCCCATCTCCCTACTCCTTTTGCTCTGTGGTTTTCATCCAGATCTGGTCTTAGGTATCAAAGAGTGCCACTTGACTGTGTGTAACCATCACTGTCTTTTGATGATGGTGAATAAGTTAGCACCTTTTTTTATTTTCAGTTGACCAAATGAAAAAAAAATTGCTCTTTTCCAGTTTAATTTTTTTATATGCTAGAAATAAAAACTCAGCTCTATAGCATGATTTGCCATAAGTGACATAGTGCTCAATACTATTTTTAACTAATTAAAGGTATGTAATCAGCACAACTTCGAGAAATTGTTCATCATGCAATGTGCTTTTCCAAAGCTGATATTAGGAGCAAAAATTCCACTTAAGAAGCATAGAGATCTAAAGCGTCTTTAAAGTATGCAGACTGTGCTCTTAATTTCTCTTGTAGCTTGAAATGTTTTTGCACTTAAGATGTTTATCTCTGCCTTGACACTCCTTTTCCCCTCCCCAAAACTAAGAATTGCTCATAGCAGGACATATATTAAAATTGTCTTCCTCTGTTTGGATTCCATAAACTTATTAATAAAACCACATTATTCTGAGTGTTTTTAAATGCTTAAAATTTTGTTCCACTCACAGTAGTCTTTGATCTGTTATCTGTTGGACCTTTTATATTTCATAGGGATCCTTATTAAGAATGTAACCAAGGTTGTGCTGCTGTGTGCATGTTTTGGTCTAAAGAGGTCAACAAAATGAATTTTTTTTTAGTACATTTTCCTTGTGGAAATACTTTAGTGTCAGTTTGGTTTGTTTTATTTGTTGTGTTTTGTTCATTTGTTTTTCCCGAAGTATGTGAGTTAAAATGAAATTAGCCTTGTTCTTGTCTCTAGCTGGTGGCTAGCATGGAATCTAGAAGAAGTGAGAAAAAGCCTGCTGTACCTGCTAAGCATACCCATTTGAAATTATTCAGGTTAAAATACTAATGCATGTGGTGAGGACCCAGTTGAGAGGGGATTTAAATAATCACACTTCTGAGCAAAAACATTAGCACTGAAGTAATTCCAAGGAACGTTAATATTTGTTTTTAGAAGATGAACTTCCTGTTAATGGATGTGTTGCATTTTTCAGTGCTGTCTGACCGGTACTTTTTTGATGCTGCTGTTTAGTGATCCGCCTCTATCAGGATATCTCCCTTATAATGATACTGATATTTTTAATTGACATGATTTACCATTCTTTACATCTGTGCCATATCATCATCTTGTAGAGAAAATAGTTTGTGGTGGGTAATGTCTATTTCCAAATCTTAAATGATTCTGAACTCTAAAAGTATCTTAGATTTCCTGTTAGGCTATATGGACTTTGGGTATTTCACAGCATTCTTGGTTCTTCTGATTTTGAGTGATCAGAACATAAAACAAGTTTTTAGCTGTCCAGAAGTATGTAAATACTAATTTGAAGTCCTGATTTAAACACAAGAAACAAAACTGTATTTTCTACCTTTTTTCTTTATTCTATTTTCTCCTGTTCTTCTTGAGTGTTCTTTTCTGTTATACGTGTGCTTTTGGAATAATGCACTGGAATACTGGCCATCAAATTTCACTACAGTGCAAGTAATGGATTTCTTTCTTCTTTCTGAAATACTAGGTTTTCTTCAAAGAAATTTTCCTGTATATCCTGGAAACATCTACTAGCTCATTCGATCATAAGTGGATGGTTATACAGACGCTGACACGGATATGTGCAGGTACTAAGATCTTCTTTGTTACAGTTTTTACATTTTTATGCTGAAAACCAAAACAGTAGTTGTCTTCTGTTGAATGATGTAGTCTTGATTCCAGGTTTGACAATGTCACTTTGTTTATAGATGCCCAGAGTGTAGTGGACATCTACGTGAACTATGATTGTGACTTAAATGCAGCAAATATATTTGAAAGGCTGGTTAATGACCTATCAAAGATTGCTCAAGGAAGAGGTAGCCAAGAACTAGGCATGTCCAACGTTCAGGTAAAAACAACAACAACAACAGTAGAAAAAAAACAAAACTACCAAACCTTTTGAAAATTCATGTTTCTTGAAAGGATAAAATGAAGCTCTTTGTTCCACTAATGTATTTCTTTTGATTTTTTTTCTAGGAATTAAGTTTGAGGAAGAAAGGATTGGAGTGTTTAGTATCAATCTTGAAGTGCATGGTGGAGTGGAGTAAGGATCAATATGTAAATCCCAATTCTCAGACAACACTTGGTAAGGCATGAGGCGTCTTGCTTTTCGTTTTAGTAAAGAGGTGCCATTGGAATTTAGTTTCTACAGTATTTCGATATTTATAGTTTCCAGATTGGTAAAACCTCATGCATGGATTAGTGTCATTTATATGATTTTCTGTCTTAATTGTATGAATTCCTGTAATGCGGTTACTCTGGAGATTACTAAATCCTTTTATTTCGCATATTTCTAACTTTGAAAAAGACCATAAAATGTAATTTGAAATGCCTTTAGTTTCATATTGATTAAATTACTATTCAAGCAACTAGGATGGAGGGTGATTTTTTTCTTTTCAAGGCTCCAGGGAGACCTCATTGTGGTCTTCCAATATTTGGTGGGAGAGTATAAACAGGAGTGGGTATGACTGTTTACATGGGCTGATTGTGATAGCACAGGGGGAGTGGTTTTAAACTAATGCAGGGGAGATTTAAGTTAGATATTAGGAGGAAGTTTATCACTCATAGGGAGGTGACACAATGGAACAGGTTGCCCAAGGAAGTTCTGGATTCCCCATCCCTGGAGGCATTCAAGGCCAGGCTGGATGTGGCTCTGGGCAGCCTGGTCTGGTGGTTGGCGACCCTGCACATAGCAGGGGGTTGAAACTAGATGATCATTGTGGCCCTTTTCAACCCAGGCCATTCTATGATTCTGTGATTTATTAATATATAGCTAATGAAATTTCCATTGTTGTAAATAGTGAAGTAACTGAATCACTACTTGCTTTATTCTTGTTTCAATCTGGCCTGAGATTAAAACTATTAAGGTTATACCAGAATTTTTAAGTTAAGAGGTTAGTTTGGTAGTTGAAGTAACGAAGTGGAAGCTTAGAGGTGGTTAGCACTACTGTCACTGAACTGAGTGAGAGCACCAGCCACTTGGCATGTGTGATCATAAACATTTTTAGGCACTCTGTTTCAGAAACTTGCAGTGTGATTTGCTTTTGTCAAAGATAACTTCCACCATAAGAATAAAAGAATCTATAACTAGGTTTCTGAGTTGTTCTTGTTTTTCCCTAGGTACTACAAAGTATAGTTGTAATTTAAGTTTAAATATCAAATATGTGATATGATGAAAGAATCCTCCTTGATGCACTCTAGTGATTCTTTGCTTATCTTCCCAATGAAAGCAAAACCAGAGTATTTATAGAAAAATAAATATATCATTGATGATAACTGTTACAACTTTTAGAACCCTTTAGAGAGGATTTGAAAGATAATTGAAGAACTATTTTGATTTGATTTCGATTTCTCTTCACTTGAATGCGCTGTATTTCCTACATATGTAATCCTTTCAATTTGTAGGGCAAGAAAAACCTACAGAACAGGACAGCAATGAAACCAAACACCCGGAGACAATTAACAGATATGGAAGCTTGAATTCCTTGGATTCTACTGCTTCATCAGGAATTGGCAGCTACAGCACACAGATGTCTGGCACTGACAACCCAGAGCAGTTTGAGGTCCTAAAGCAACAAAAGGAAATAATAGAACAAGGAATTGACTTGTGAGTGCCTTTTATCACCCATGGGAGGGTGGATTCTATTGGAACTATGAAGATTGCTGGGTTTTTCTTCCTTCTCCTCATAGATACTCATCTTGTGTTAGGAAAAAAACTCTGGATGTAACAGCACTTCCTCTGGTGAAAGAGTGCTGAATGGTGTCCCCTTTGGAGCCTGTCAACAGTGTTTTGTGTTAACCTAATTCCTCACAGCTAGAAGATGAGTACTCTGAATGTTTGTTCTTTTTTCTCCAGACCTGCTTGTCTAAAAATAAGATTTTTAATTGGTATATAAAGAACATTGAGCTCACGTAATCAGTTAAATAGTACCTGTTTTGCTGTACACGTTACTGGCGGAAGTGAAATAGCCTCCTCCTAATTCATTATTTTTTCATAATTTGAACTGTAGGATAATATCATTGCTCATGGATTCTGACATGAATCTTCCATGTGATTTCAGACTCGTCACCTCATCTCCTCATTGAGGTCACTTTAAGCAGAACTAGAAGTTTTCTGTGGTGTAGTATTCAGACTCTGAAAAGACATGCCTTAGGCCTTCAGTGTTTCAGTTTCTTTCTGTCGCTTGGTTCCTTGTCTAGTGCATTTCCATTCTTATAGGCAACTCCTGGATATATAGAGTCGTTCACAAAGACAAAAACGAAGAGCAACAAAGCATAATTATTCCTTTCCAGATGAAGAATTTGCTGATTTGCTGATGTGTATGTTTTTCTTTTCCTGAAGATAACCCTTCAAAACGTGTTTTGTTTATACGTCTATGTACATATTCATATGTATACACGAATATGCAGTTCTGGAATGTGCAATAGACATGGAATTCCAGTTTGTTTTTGTTAGATCAGGGAAGGGCAGAAACTGAAAATCAGACTAAATAATAGTTCTGTTTCTGTGTGGGTTCTGTGTGAGGACCGGCTTGGATGCCATAAGGGCATTTACATAAGAGGCAGCCATTCACAGGAGTAAAAATTCATCGTCTGATGAAGGGAATAATCAGGAATAACTTACTCCTTTCTGATACATAGTTTGATAAAGGGAAAATACTTACGTACAGATTTTTAATCTCTCATCCAAAATTTATTTAATCTTCTTTGTTAAAGCATTTATAGTTTTGTGCACAGGGGAGAGTTAACTCTCATTCCATCCTGATCTTGATTGTACAGGTTCAATAAGAAGCCAAAGAGGGGGATTCAGTACCTGCAAGAACAAGGAATGCTTGGCATTACCCCTGAGGATATTGCTCAGTTCTTGCATCAAGAGGAGAGATTAGATTCAGTAAGAAAATTGTTTTCCTGATGTTTTTTCTTGGTTATGTTGATGTTTTGATACTAATTGCCAGTCACACGAGTGTTTTAAAGCATATGATTTGCTTGTGCAATGGAGAAGGAAACTTCTGTCTTTGAAAATTTGGGAAGTCATGGAGTTATGAATATAAGTTACAATATGAAAGAGAGTTGTACACTGTCACATAAGCATCCTACAGTTCAGTGGAGTGTAAAAAGGTGGACCTACTTGAGCTGACTCAAGACTTGCTGATGTTCCTAGGCATGTATTTTAGTTAACTGTATTTATTGAGTCCAGAAAGGGACTGCCAGAATTAACTGGACTTCATAGACAGCTGAAAAAGAATGTGGCACTGACAACGTGAAAAGTGCATTTGCTGCCTCCATGGGGAAAGTTATTTAGTCTAGATATTGTGTTTGATTTGGTTTACTGCTAGGGAGCTGTTGCTGAACTTGGGATTGTCCTGCAGTATCTGGCAGAGGATGATGGGAATATCTTACATCGGTATTGTCACAGAATACACAACTTTCTTAAACAGCAGCCAGCACCGCTGTGCTTAGCATCTACCTAGTTATTTCCTGAGGAAAGGTGTGCATATACCCATGATTGCAGCTCTGGCTTCAGCAACAAATTTCAAACTGGAATTTAGAATCAGCCATCAAAACTTGTTAACCTCAGTTTATATATACAGGCACCTTTATCTGAATGCAAATTATTTTTACAGACACCTTTCTCTGAATCCAAGGTAGCACTGATAGTGGCACTGACAGTCATCAGGGGGATGTGTTTGAACATGACCAACATATGTTTGAGCATGGTTCTCAGGCATTTGAAGTCTATACTGTAGTGGGTATCAAGTTTATGTTAGTAAACCTTTCATTCCTATAAGTTCCCCAGCTATAAAGAGCAGAGAAAGGAAGTTACTGGTAATGCTGTCTTTTATACATGTGGTCCTTGTCTAATAGAACAAAATGGTACATGAGTCAAATCAGAGGAGTAAAAAAGCAGGCATATAGAGCATGTAAGAGAGCATTGGAATATCTAGGCAAAATGCTTTGCTTTAGAGAATAGAGGAGAAGCAGCAGTGTGTGTCTGAGCTGCATTCAGGCTTTTCTTTTTGTGTAATGTATTGGCAGTGAGTCTGTTATTCTTAATCTGCCTACCTCTCTTCCCTTGCCCCCAGTGTAAGTGTGCTAGTTTGTATTTCTCTGTTCTTATTTTAGACTCAGGTTGGGGAGTTCCTGGGAGACAATGATAAATTCAACAAAGAAGTCATGTATGCGTACGTAGACCAGCATGACTTCTCAGGAAAGGATTTTGTTTCAGCTCTGCGTCTGTTTCTAGAGGGATTTCGCCTTCCAGGAGAGGCTCAAAAAATTGATCGGCTAATGGAGAAATTTGCTGCCAGATATTTAGAATGTAACCAAGGGTAAGCCATGCTTTATCTCCTGAATTTTGGAAAGTTGAATAACAAATGAAGATTCCTAATATGTTAAATTTGCTGTTATTTTTCTTCTTTCTCAACTCAGGCAAACTCTTTTTGCTAGTGCAGACACTGCATATGTCTTGGCTTACTCAATTATCATGTTGACAACAGATCTTCACAGTCCACAGGTATGTTGCTATGGAAATATTTTTATCATCTGTAGACATCTAAATTTCAGCCTTTTTGACAATGTAGTTGTAAAAGCTTAATGTTCAGTTTGATCACAGAATCATAGAAATGCTTGGGTTGGAAGGAACCTCAAGGATCATCGAATTCTAAGTTCCCTGCCGTAGGCAGTATTGCCAGCCACTAGATCAAATGCTAGATCAGATTGCACAGGGCCCCATCTAACCTGGACTTAAACACCTCCAGGGATGGGGCATCCACAACCTCTCTGGGAAACCTGTTCCAGCACCTCACCACTCAGTAAAAAACTTCCCCTGACATCTAATTTAAATCTCCCTTCTTTTAGATTAAAATCATTCCCCTTTGTTCTATCACATCTACCTGTGTAAAAAGTTGATATTCCTCATGTTTATAATCTCCTTTCAAATATGGGAAGGCCGCGGTGAGGTCTCCACGTGGCCTTCTCTTTTCCAGACTAAGTCCAGGTCTTTCAACTAGTGTTCATAGGAGAGGTGCTTCAGCTCTTTGATCATCTTCATGGTCCTCCTCTGGATCCTTTCCAAAAACTTCACATCTTTCCTATGTTTGGGAGCCCTAGAATTGGATGCAGTGCTCCAAGCTGGGGCCTCACAAGGGCAGAACAGAGGGGGACAGTCATCTCCTTCACCCTGCTGGTCATTCCTTTTCTAATGAAACCCAGCATACCATTGGCCTATCAGGCTACAAGTGCACACTGCTGGCTCGTGTTAAGTTTTTCATCAGTCAGGACCCCTAAGTCCTTCTCAGCAGGACTGCTTTCAAGGAGTTCTTCTCCCAACTTGCATACATATCTGGGATTGCCTTGACCCAAGTGCAAAAGCTCGCCCTTTGGTTTATTGAACCTCATTAGGGTTCACAAAGGCCTGCCTTTTGAGTTTATTGAGGTCCTTCTGGGTGGCTGAACTTCCTTCTTATGTGTAAGTGCCCCATTCAGCTTAGTGTCATCAGCAAACTTGCAGACGATGCACTCAATCCCATCATCTATGTCATTGCTAATAATGTTAGTGTAGTAGGTCCAATATAGACCCTTTGGGGGACAGCACTCTTTACCAGCATCCTCTTGGATGTAGGGCCATTGACCGTTAACCTTCTGATTACAACTTCCAACCAATTTGTTATCCACCGAAGTCTACCCTTCATATCTCTCCTATTTAGAGATAGGGATGGTAGTATGCACTTAAAACATATGGTAGCTAAAGTTTGTATACCTTTTAAGTAACGCTGTCCCATGGATATGAAGATTTTTAAGTTGTTTTGGTTAGCACTTTCTGTAAGGTATTGTTTTCCTACCTTGAATTGGCTATGACACTGAAAGTAGTAATCTACTGTCTTGTAGAACTTATGTAACTACTTACATAAGTTACATTACATTACCCATTGATTTTAGCACAAATCTACTCCTGATTTCAGACAGTTATGATACAGCCTTATTTCAGTAAACAAAAGCTCGCTTCCACAGTGCACAATATTCGAAAGTTTGGTAATTAGCCATTATTATTTTAAAAGAAAAAAAAAAATCTGCAAAAAGTATTAAATTCTGGGGTTATTTTTAGAACAAATAGTCTGGTCTGTATGAAAAAAGTTAATTTTTGGTAACGTATAGCTGACATACCTGCAGTTCCTACTTGAAAATATGTTGTAGTGCCCACATGTCCATGCACGACGATGTAGATTTGATAAAGAAATCTTGCATATGTTGGGTACTTAACAATTTCTTTTGAATCAGAAGGTTCATGTTAACTTATCTGTCCAGCTGCTTTTAGGAAGTGTTTTAACTTTTATGAGCATGTTTCTTGTTCGTATTAAAAGATTCTTTCTGGTTTTCAGGTTAAGAATAAAATGACGAAAGAACAATATATTAAAATGAATAGAGGTATCAATGACAGTAAAGATCTCCCTGAAGAATATCTGTCTGCTATCTATAATGAAATAGCTGGAAAGAAGATTTCAATGAAAGAAACAAAAGAATTAACAATACCTACAAAATCCAGTAAGCAAAGTAAGTAACTGCAGTTAGCACTGGCTCTTCAGTGTCATGTAACTATGTGTCCTATTCAAAATGGGAGAGCAATGAAATCAATATGATCTATATAACTCAATAATAGACACATAACTCACATCATGTTCTTTTACTTGACATAAATGCATGTAGGTTGCACCTTCAAATGTGTGTTAAATGCAACTGTTTATTCTCACTTCCCTGTGCTACTGAATTTCTGGTTTTTAGTGCACTGAGTATGCTGAGTATGGGCTTTGCTGTTGACCAACAACAGAGGGAGATACGTATGAGGGCTTCATGGAATAGGAGTATTGTCAAATAAGTGTGGTGTAGAACAAACACAGTAGTAGTACCTTCTGGCTTTGGGCTAAGCATTGTGGTGGTGTTCTATTGTTGTTGATTTTTTTTTCTCCTGCAATAAGCAGACTTCTTCAAAAATCTTTCTCATTTACAGGGCCCTAGCTGACTATGCTTTTCAGATTATCTTTTCTTCTCTCTAATACCAGATAGACTTTCTTGTGGTTTGCACCATGTGAAAATTCAGAAGTTACTCATTCTAGTTGTTGGACAGAGACTATTAAGTGAAACTGTTGCTTTATTCCTAATGTAGACAGATTTGTATAGAAGTCCTAGGTTAGTATTTTGAACAGGTTGCTTGCAGGAAATTTTATCTGAAAAAACACCCATCCAATTTTCTATCATCACTCAGTTAATTTTTTATTATAATTTTTAAAAAGTTGCATGTATTAGGCTTCAGTTTGTTTTTCTTAATAAGGTGGATGTTCTGCTACTGAAATGAGAAGGTGAAAAAGTAGTTCTGTGAGAAAAAGGATGGCCTTGCACTTCTGTGGCTTGCTGTAGTGATGGCTTGCTATGAAACTTCTATTCAATTTGAAATTAGCTTAGTGGATATGATTTTTATGTTGTCAGTTGAGCTGATAGAGGAAGAATGCTTTTAATGCAAATTGGATCAAAATTAGGTTACATTTCATACATAAACTCATCTTAAGTTAAATGATGTCAATATTTTACCTTGCTGATGCATTAACTTAATGACTGTTTACGTGGATGGACAGTGATACGACATGGGGGAATGGTTTTAAACTAACACAGGGGAGATTTAGGTTAGATATTAGGAGGAAGTTTTTCACACAGAGGGTGGTAACACACTGAAACAAATTGCCCAAGGAGGTTGTGGATTCCCCATCCCTGGAGGCATTCAAGGCCAGGCTGGATGTGGCTCTGGGCAGCCTGGGCTGGTGGTTGGTGACCCTGCACACAGCAGGGAGTTGAAACTGGATGATCATTGTGGTCCTTTTCAACCCAGGCCATTCTATGATTCTGTAGTAACTTTGGAGAATAATGAGAATACAAAAACAAACAAACAAACAAAAACACCTGAATTCAAGTATGGAACTTGATGGAAAATTTTTAAAATTCTGTTATTCCTGAAGATGCCTCTGCTATAGATGTACGAATGTAAAAAGAAGAAAAAATGTGTTTGCAGGTGTTGCCAGTGAAAAGCAGAGAAGGCTCCTGTATAATCTGGAAATGGAACAAATGGCTAAGACAGCTAAAGCTCTTATGGAGGCAGTGAGTCATGTTCAGGCACCATTTACCAGTGCAACACACCTGGAGCATGTGAGACCCATGTTTAAGGTGAGCTACATTTTTAGATACTTAATGCAAATATTGTGGAGTTTCTTCTTCATACAAAAAGCTGACAGACAGAATTTGCTGAAAATACTGAAGGTATGTGTCCACTGTGTTTTGATTCTTTTTTAACCTATTTAACATGTAAAGGGAAGAATGAGCTTCGAGCTCTTCTACTGCAGTTCCATTTACACTGGGATTTCAGGAGTTTGCGTGCCTTGATGCAATGGAGAAATTAGGAGGAGTGCAGAGAGAAACAAAAGTGTAAAGACCAGTTAAAAACTTGAAATAATGGAATTTTTATTTCGTGTATGGAGATGTAGTCCAAGCAATCTCAGACTAATCCCAGTTTATTGTTTGAGTCCCTCCTGCTGCTCTGAAGAGTGATTACTTCACGTTTTGGGGAAGCAGTTACTGGATTAAACTTCTGCCTGATGTTCTCTGTTTCAAATGAGTATTTCAATGGGACTTAGGTGGTTGTCTAGTTTGGGGGTAGGTAGCTAGACCTGTATTAAGCTTGGATGGTTTTTATTTGTTTGCTTTTAAAACTTGTATTATTCTAAACAGCCTTCCTAACCACTTTGTAGGTGCAAAGTTATCTGCAAACCAAATGCCTTTTCCCATACTAGTGACTCAGTTTTTTAGTTAAAAAATATGCTCAGTAGTTTACTGTGTCAGAGAATGCTAGTGGATGTGATCTTTGGCCACTAATTCGTTTTGGTAAACTGACCCCGATAGAGGTCGTTGTGCTCTTTCTGTCTGCTCTCATTTGCTGCCCTTTTCCCAGGTGCTCATATGACCCCTTTGTGAACTACTCCAGGGAGTTACATTCTCAGAAGACTACCCTGAAAAGGGGCAAATAGTTCCCTGATGTAGTTTGCTATAGAGTCAGATTGAGCTTTAGACCATGGCTAGAGAGGAAATGAGGATGTAGCTGTGAAACTGCTGTCTGTGAGGCAGAATTCCAAGTTGCTTATCACCAGTATTAATTATTGGTAAGTAGGTCATTACTCCACACAAAATGATGCAGAATGAAGCCCTTGATTAAGATCTAGATTCAGACATTACTTAGCAGAGATGTACCGTATGCCTTTTCTCTCTAGTGTCGTCTTAAAGGCTGACATGAAATAATTTGCATACAGGCATGTAAAAAAACTATAGATTTTTTTTGTTTCCCGTTTGTTTTACCAGCCCTACTGATCTGACATCTCTAGCCTTTTGTATTTGAAAAGTTCATTATTAAAATCCTGTTTTTCTCAAAGAGCAAAATATAAGCCATCTGAGAAACACTGTAAACATCTTCTGTGAAGTTAATCAGAGAAATTTTCTTGTTGTCATAAGCTAATTAAAGAACAGATGACAATGCTGTATGTATGTTGGAGAGAGAACTGTTTTGGCAAACGTGAGGTATAGAAGTTATGAATACTAAACCTCTTGTCTATTTAGACTTTATAATTTAGATTTCAGCAAATGTTCTAAATTTCCAGCTGTCTCCTTCAGCCATTGATGATACAGTAAAGCTTATCATATCTGTATAGACAGATTTGCCAGGTGGTTAAATCGGAGCAGTAGTACATGTTATGCAACCATCTAAGCACTCCAAAATTGAGTATATGTTTTAAGTGATGGATTTTCACCTTTTATGACAAAAGTCTGTTATAAGTAACAGCATAAATGTAGTTACAAAGCATAGCATAATGACCTCTGGATGGTTCTTAATGGAGGAAAGTATTTCAGTTTTGCAATATTTCGCATTGGTTTTGGTTAATGAAAATTCACATAAAAGGAAGTGAGGAAAAAAGAAGAAAAAGTAATACTGCACTTCTGCGGTGTGCAGTAGGGAATTAAGTCCTGGATCAAGGAGTTCATCTGAATTTTCAAACAATCTCCCAGGGGGATGTTTTGATGTGTGCAAGTTTTAAGTAGTTTATCAAGGTAGTGCTTTTGGAATTAGTAGCTTGAATGAATCCAAAACTCTGATGAATCATTTTCACTTGAAATTGTGTTGCTGCCTGCAGTGGCCGTTGATTCTGTCTTGCATCTGCGGTGTCTTGGGGTAATTATTGCTAAAATTATTCTTGGTACCCTGTGGTTTCCTCTTCATAACGGCATGTAGTTATGACAGAATCCTTTGCATCTTCAGATCCCTTTTTCTGCATGTTGGAGGGGGAACTTAAGCCACAAGGACAGCAGCATGGGATTCTGCTGCCATAACATCGTGTAGTATACTTGCAGTCCCACACAAGGCATGAGGAAACAGTGGGCCTATATACAGCCTTTTACTGTCTTAGAGTAATTGTAGCTGAATTAATAAAATACATTCTCTTATGCATTACTTTTTTCAACCTTTTTTTTAAACCACGATAAATGTGACTTACTGAAGTACATAGCTTTCTTTGCACACTGTGTGCTGCGAAGTTAAACATACCTGCTCTTGACATAATTATTGGCTCTACTTTTATTCCGTGTTCTGTGAAGTGTTCATGTAGAACAGATTGGTTATCTAGGGAATACCAAAACTGTAATAGACATTTAATTGATGTAACTTTGGGGATAGAGGTTTTTTTTAGCTATCTCAAGTTGACGTTTTTGTTGTTTGGTGTGACAGAGTGGTTCTGTATGGGAATGCTTGTCTGTATTACTTCTGTTTTTTCTCTGGTGTCTCTTATAACTTTTTCCTTTTCTCAGAAGACAACTTCAAGGTTTTTTTTGAGTTGAGGGCTGAACTGAAGCTTCAGCAAAGTGTTGAAAATGTAACATTTATTCTCTTCAAGTTCTAGCAGCTGTTAATGTGATTTCTATTTTGCATATGTTCCAGTTGGCGTGGACACCTTTCCTAGCTGCATTCAGTGTGGGTCTACAGGACTGTGATGACACAGAAGTTGCATCTCTTTGTTTGGAGGGTATACGGTGTGCTATCAGGATTGCTTGTATTTTCAGTATACAGGTAAAATAATAAACGTTAAAATTAAGCTTGAGACAATGCTTTAAGTAGCAGCATAGTTTTAGTACTGTTCTATAAGTTCTTGTTGCTAAAGCTGTACACTGTAATTCCCAGAGGCAGCTCACTTGTGCGTTTACAACAGTCTTACACCAGCTGATGTTTAAGGATTTCTTCCAGCAGAAATCTTTGTATTATATTTGACTGAGAGTGTTTAAAGTAACATCTTCCCTGTTGTTTTGTGATAAATGCTGTCATGCTGATGGACTGAATTTTTTGTTTCCTTGTAAGCAGTGTACTTTTTTTCAGCTTTTTACTAGTGTAGGTGATATTATGTAAAATAACAGCTTTCTAGGCTTTTTTGTAAGTAAAATAGTATTTCTGTGAACTGTGCTTGAAGTACTGTTCTCAAATACAGAGACAAAATAGTAAATTGAGATTTTAATAATTGGGTACTATTTTAACCTTAATGACAATGGAAATGTTTTTCCTGACATAAATGCATAAAAATGTATTTTGCATTAAGTGCAGTGCCAAGAGTTCCAGACTTTATGTCTCTAGAGGACAGTAATTCTGATTAAATGTGAGGTTTGTTTTTGGTTGGTTGGTTTGGTTTTTGCTTTTCATTTTAGAATCATGGGTAGTAAACATACTGAATGAGGGACTAGTGTGCCATAAGCCTCTGTAGGGATAAATGAAGACAGGAGTAATCCAAATTCATCTATTATTTCTTGTTCACAATTAAAAATGAAAACAACAATCCCCTCCAACTCCCTCCTTCCCCTCCCCGCCAAAAAAAAGGAACATGTAAGACTAACTTAAATACAAACTGTTGAAATGTGATAAGTTAATAAACTCTTATGTTTATTCTTTCACTCTGATAGAACAAATTAGTTAACTTTTTAGAACTAATGTGGTAAGGCACATTGAGAGTTTTCATACAGCTACTTGGTCTGGTGGTTGTGACCCTTCACATAGCAGGGGAGTTGAAACAAGATGATCACTGTGGTCCTTTTCAACCCAGGCCATTCTGTGATTCCTCCCTGTCTTTTTCACTTCATTTTTTTCTTTTTTTGTTCTGAACTGAACAGACATAAATTTGATTAACAGAGCCTACCTTGAAGCTTACAGCTATGCATGAAATTTACTTCCCTGTTATTTTTGTTTGCAAACATGAAACTGCTGCAGATATTGGTTTCAGCATGTGCAAAGGTTTGCTCCCTGTCCTGCAGTGATCTGTCCTTACCGGGGAGGGCAAGAACAAGTTTGCTTCAAAATCCCAATGTTCCAAGAACGTAGCAGAAGCAGCCGTACCTTTTCATTGGTTTGGTACAAACTGTACTGAACTAAAGGTGTTTCAAAAGAAACACTTCTCATTTGCTGGAACTTAATGTTTTCTGTTTATTTCAATTCAGAACTGATGTTTCTAGTTTTCTTTGGAAATTCTGTTGTGTTATTGTTTGAGCAGTTTAGCTGGTTTGTTGATGACTTCAGTACAGTACAGGATGTGGTTCCATTACACAAGGTCCTGATGAGGTGAAAACATTGTCTGACTTCAGGTGCCAGAGAGTTGTGGTGGTTTGAAGGAGTCTCGCAAATCTGTGCTTCCGCTAACTTAAGGATCCTTACTGTTGGAAGCAGATTTTTCTTGTGCTCTTGATTGGTACTGCTGAATAAACATATAGAAGTTCAGAGCAGAGTCTCAACAGTTAACCATTACTTTACATGCCCAAAGAGGCAATGAAGGGAGCCAGACGCTTTGTTTTAATTGTGTAAGCACACAATAGACTTCAAGCTGATCATGTTCACCTCTGACAGCAGTAAAAAGGTTCTGTTTTCATCACTTATACTATTAACCTCAACCTGTCACATTCTTGGTTTTTTCCTTAAGCAGCTGGGACAAGATGTTCGTATAAAGGATATGTGCAGTTCACTTACCTCATCTCTTTTAATTTCTGTTTGAATAGATGCATGGCTTAGTTTTTCTCTTTTAATTCAATGGCTTAGAAAAAGGATCAAAAAAGGAAGGGATATATGTATAGAACAGAGTGGGAAGGTAGAGATAAAAATACTATTTATCAGAAGATAGTTTGTAGACTCCAAAACTTACTCACTTACTACCACACTGCTTCCACTTTTATGCCTGTACTTCATTTGCTGTGCCTTAACCAGCATGCTCTGTTATAGTAGTTGGGGCTGAATGGGACAGCTGCATGACTATGAGAATTCAACTCTTGTATTGCTGCCCTCTGTTGTGGTATTCCTGCTCCCTCTATAAATCATAGAATTGCAACCTACAAGATGACCTACAAGATCATCTAGACCAACAATCCTCCCACTACCATTGCTACCACAGGCTACCAAGCCATATCTCATAGTTACTCATGTTCTGGGATTTATTTTCTTTTTTTTTTTAATGTATCATTATTTTGTGCTGAACGATTTTCGATTTTAAAATAGTCTTAGGCATTCAGTTAAATATCTTTCATAGTTGTCATTTGTTTCTTTGATTTGCAGCCATTTCACTTTATCAACTTTGGAGATCTTACATGACAGAAGAGTAAAATATGTTGGAGAGCTCAGCTGTAATCCCCCTTCTAGATTTGTGATGGGTTGATATAAGACTGAGGTCTCTCCTTTGGTGTTAATAGCACCCTATACTTAGAAATTAGATACCTATGTGTGGAATGCTCCCTTTTGTGCCCCTTTGATGGATTTCATCTGCATAGATTATAGGTCTGTTGCTGTTTACCCAACTGTAACAGTCATCTCACATGCTTTTGAGGTGTCCAAAGTGTGTAGCATAAATCAAATATTTTTTGAACAATTCTGCAGAATTGGCAAAAAGATGCTTTATAGATGTGTTATTTAG
Organism: Centrocercus urophasianus; assembly: GCF_019232065.1. Lineage (NCBI taxonomy): Eukaryota > Metazoa > Chordata > Aves > Galliformes > Phasianidae > Centrocercus > Centrocercus urophasianus. The sequence continues at coordinate 32,324,511 of NW_024884253.1, forward strand.
ACTCCGTTGCAAAAAAAGAAAGAAAAAAAAATTGTAAAAGTTGGGAGAATCTGCTAAGGCAGCATTTTGAGAAAAGGTCCAGGTGCAGTGAAAGAACACTAAAAGCTTAGCTAAGAAGCTGTGTTTCTTCTGTAACAGCATCCTGTTTCAGGGTTGTAAAAATAGTCATGTAACAAACAGACTTAGAAAGCTAATAACCTTTGTGTCCTGTGTGTTGTATGCTGTCACACATTATACTTCACGCTCCCGAGTAGAGGGATCCTGACTTTATCCTTTGGCTTACTACAGAAGAATTGGTGAGACTTTTGTTCTGTAAAATGCATCAGAAATTCAGTTTAAGAAAGAAAAAGGTAAATGGTATAGTTGTTAAAATTACATATTGTACTGAAAACAGGAAACTGAGAAAATGCAAAGCAAATCTTTTTTCTCTCCTTTGTAGCTTGAAAGAGATGCCTACGTCCAAGCATTAGCAAGATTTACATTACTTACAGTGAGTTCTGGTATTACCGAAATGAAGCAGAAGAATATTGACACAATTAAAACTCTCATCACAGTGGCTCATACAGATGGAAACTATTTAGGAAATTCTTGGCATGAGGTACCAAAGTTAATGTTTTTGAGCTATAAGAGTGCTTACTGAGTTTGAATGTACTTCTGTGCTCAGTTGTGCATAAACACAGTTTTCTATATTAAAGTGTCACATAAGTACTTTCACACATACATTACATAGAATTGCTTATTCTGTAGCCAGCTGAAGTAGCAAAAGATGTCCAACTCTGAAAAAAAAAAATTGCAAGAGACTAATGCTGTAGTATTCAAATTACTTCTCATTTTATATTGAAGAGCAAGAATACTTGTCTGGCCTTGAACACTTGGGGGGGGCGGGGGAGGGAGATTAATTTATAAACATCTGCCCTAAGGTTTTTGTTTTTACTGTTTTAAACTACTTTCTGTTGCTAACCAACTTCTTTTCTCTCTGTACTAGATTCTGAAATGCATCAGTCAACTTGAGCTGGCCCAGCTAATAGGAACTGGAGTAAAACCTCGTTACATCTCAGGGACAGTGCGTGGCAGGGAAGGTTCTTTTACAGGAACAAAAGACCAGGCACCTGATGAATTTGTGGGGCTAGGGCTGGGTAAGTAATGCAGATACTAAGTACTTCATGTGCAGGCACGCATTAGTTTGCACCTTGCTTTCATTATTGGTGTCTGTCAAGATTCAGAGATCTGAGTGTGAGTGGTCCTTCTGAAATGATGTCTACATGGTGTGTCTTATGCTTTGAGTAGGCATCTCTGGAATATTTGGTTTGTTCTGTGAATCATTATCGTTGGGATGAGAAAGTAAGAAATGTAAAGAAATTATACTTTATTTTTCTTAAAATATAGCTGATAAAGTAAGAATGTACTGCTGATAGTATGACCAGATTAAATAATAATCCGGAGTTAATGCACTAAGTATTGTACCATGTATGACTAAAGGTGTAGGGTATCGAAATATCAAGGCTGTGTAACTCCATTAGACTGTTAGAAATGTTCCATTTCAAGATGTTGCTAGGTTTCTCCTGCTTTGTGAGTGACTTTACCTACAGTACAGCAAAACCTTTGTGTTTCCTCAAGCTTTATTGTTCTTGCAGTGTTCTTTCCGAGCAGTAATGATTGTTTTACTAGTTACCTTGACTTCAGCCCTCAGCTCATCCTCATCTAGCTTTGTGTCTTCCTCCTGTAGTTCTTACTCTGCAGTCAGTGCTTTTCTTTCCATCGTGCTTTGCCTTGGCCTGCCTCACCTTGCCAAGATTTGCTGAAGGGAAACCTTATCCCTAGAAATCACTGCATCTGCCAACATCTCATATAATGTGCTTCTCTCTGCCCTCATCACATGCATCTTGCACTTTAGTTTTCCCTGATGACCTATCCAGCTTTGCTTTTTCCAAGCACTGAGAGTATTTCTACATTGCAGTGACAGGCCCTTAAAAATTTTAAGTCCTAACAGCTCAAGAATGTAAACTGTAGTCAGGTGTCTCTAAATCATACTTGCCAGTCATTGGTGTCGATCCAGCTCATAAATTTTTTTTTTTCTCCTTTTGTCAACTCCATTTCTAAGGAACATAACATATGCCCAAATGCATAAAAACATTTCTGCCCAAATTGAATTTCTGGAATACTTATTACTGTACACATATGGAAATTTAACTATTTTCTCTTAATATAATTTTAATCTTATTGGAAGATGTTTAACTCACTCGAATTCAGTTTTCATACACTAAGTGACTGTGTTCTGACAGGGCCCCTTCTTGGCTTCTCTGTTTTTTTGCTCTTCTTCACACATTGTGTTGCGGATTGTTTTTTTTTTCTGTGGTGACTTTTGGGAATGCTGCTTTCTAGCCATCTATCCATAAAACTGTACTTCTGTGAAGAACCCATAATGTATATGCCCATGAATATAGCCATACATTTTACAGGCAAGTAATTGTTTAATTAATGAAGGTGCAGCCTGATGTCACATAAGTCTCATCTTTCAAACCTGTGTCCAGAATCTGGTGTAGGTATGCAGCAGCTTTCACTCTTACTGCTGAAGTAGAGGTGTCTATCTAAAAGCAAAACAAAAGGCTCATTTACTGCATGAAAAGCCAATCAGCTGTGTACTCTTGCAGCACCTACTTTTCAATGTCTTTTCAATCACTCTTCCTGCTAGGAACCTTTTCAGTTTTGCTTGAAAATTCACAGCGTTGTAGTGTTGTTAAAGTAAAGAAACAGCCAATTATTCTTTTGTTTCCTTGATAGGAATGGAGTTAAAACTTCGAGTTTTAACTGAAAAGTTCAGCTTTCTTTGTCTCTAATTTCTATTTGCAAAGTTGTAAGACAGCAGTGAGTAAGTTGTAGCCTAAGTGTGGCTTTTAGGTAACTGAAAGTCCTCCACGGCAATGTGAGTTTAAGGAATTCATTTTTCATAAAGTAAAATTATGTAAGTGACTTTTCCTTGTAAAAGATCTCATAAATGTTGGAATAGAAATGCATATTAAAAAAAAAATCAGCTGCCTGTGCAAGCTTTGCAGCATTGATCATAAATCCTCTGGTAATAACAAGTTTTTATGTAAACTGGCAGAATTGGATAGGATTGTTTGACTTTGAAATACCTCTCCCAGTTCACCTCATACAGAGCAGTGCATTTCTTAGCTGCCATGTTACTTGTATTCAAGCCAGTTGAGCTTGGCAATTGATCTGTATGCTTAAAATAAAAATTCTAATCAAATCCAACAGTATTACAAGTTGCTGAAATACTAGAATAAGGTTGTGTATATGCGTGCCTGCTGAAAAGTTATTCGAAGTCTTAGAAAAATTTTTCAAATAGCCCTATTGAGCTGGATCTGATGGCCATCATCACAAGCCTCCTCCATCTGCGGAGCACAGCAAGACTAAATGGCAGGCTTTTGAGAGAGAGTCTGAAATGCAAAAACTTCTCTGTCCCTGTAAAGCTGAAAACAGAATCACTTCTCTTTGAATCTTCTGTTTTCTTTACCTTTCTGATAGGCTCCTTAAGAGGAAAAGCTTGCATATAGTGTAGGTAGAACTACCCAGTGTGATTGTAAGATTGTTGTCGTTTTTTTTCCTGATGCTGGGGAGCTCAGAAGTTACAGGAAAGCTGAGAAACTTACTCGCTGAAGTTAGCGTTTTAATGTGAGCTTTTCCAGGTGCTGTTTACAGTTTCTATCTCCCGGAGTTGTTTCTTTTTTCCTCACTGTTGTTGGGTGATAATTTTGCTGTACTTGAGATGGAGTTTTGATGGGAGTTCTTCTCTGTGAATGATTAGAAGGAAACCTGTCAGGATGGATTTACTTGCTTGCGGTTCTTAGAGTGAGAAATGTTCACCTTTGTCCAGTGTTCTCTGTCCTAGTTTTTCTTTCCAGTAACAGAATAACCACGGATCTATTTAAAGATGGAGAGAAAAAAGTGGTTCTTGTGCTTCTGAATTATTTTTTTCTTGTTTATATTTATCTAAAAGTTCAAAATGGGGACTGTTTAATGTCACTAATGAGCTTGTATGTATATGTATAGAGAATCTTCAGAATATTATGCAGTAGTTCACTCTTGATGGGAAAGTAATAATATCCTTACTGTGAATTAGAAATAATGACATTGTAGTGACATGACTTTTCCTTTCTTCCCTGCCCTTTCTTTGTTGTCTGTCATCCACTTCCACATCTTGTTTACTGCAGTTGGTGGAAACGTGGATTGGAAGCAGATAGCAAGTATTCAAGAGTCCATTGGTGAAACTAGCTCCCAAAGTGTTGTTGTTGCTGTAGACAGGTACTGTATTACATTTATTCTTGCCATCTCAAGATTCCTTTTGTTTTTAAAACTTGATTCAGTAGTCTGATGATAGGAAGTTATTAATTTACCATGAGTTTGCCATGGAAGGCGCTACAAAGATATTACCATGTAAGGGTGCTTTGGGGTTTTGCACTTCTGTCTTAAAAAGAGCAGATTTTTTTTTTTTTTGCAAGAAGGAATAAAGATCAGACAAGAAGTCTGTTTTACTGATGTGAAATTATTACTGGTCATTTGCAGAATGGAGGCTGCTGCACCATCTGGTGAATTTTGATTTGCTAAATGTGGTAACAAATAGCAAATCTTATTTTGCCTTTGTACAGGGAGCATTACTGATAGACAAAACCCTTCCCTCTTAAATGTGGTACCGATTTCTTGCTTTTCTCCAGAGTAGGTAGGTGCTGTCTGTTATTATCAACACTGTTATTTCAGTGTTGCCTTCTTTGAATCATATTTATATTAACTGGTTTGATAAGACCTCGTACACATCATCAGAATTCCAATCTGAACTGAGGTCTTAATGGATCTATCTGTGTCAGCTTATAAGAAATCAGAAAGTATCATTTTCTAAATGGTTGTCAAAATTGACAATCCTGGAGCAAAGCGGTGTTCCGAAGGCTTGCAGGCTTTCTGTGATTGAGTATAGCAACAAGATCGATGTCAGTTCAGTGAAAGTTGCCTTGCAGTAAAATAGCATTGAGCTACCTGGAGGGGCTTAATGTCAAACACATAATAGCTCTTTAGGTTTGCTGTGTTTCTCCACACTTCATAATGGAAAGTGTTTCAAGTATCTATTTGTCATGGCAAGTAGGAATCATGCACTCTGGAGAAGGCTGCTTTATCCATTTGAAGGAGGCCTGCATAGTTTATAAAGCTGCTGATGTTATTCATCTGTCATTGTCAGGGAGCAGATAGAATTTGAAACAGTGCTTACTGCCCATGTATTGTGTGGAGTAATTTTTAAATATTAGAAATAATTGAAGTACTTCTGTTTTTATTTTCACAGCTCAATCTTTTCTCACAGTTTTTAATATTGAATAGATAACATTAGATGGTTATAAATGCTTGAGTACGTGGTTAATAGATACTTTCTTAGGACATTGTAATAAAGTCTTAAACTTTACTTTACAGAATATTTACAGGATCTACAAGATTGGATGGAAACGCTATTGGTAGGTTTTATATTTCATTTTTATTTGTTTCCCTGCAAACTGCAAAGCATCTTTGTGATAAACCTTGGAACAATGCTATATTAATATCTGTGCTCATTTAACAGTGGATTTTGTTCGTTGGCTTTGTGCTGTATCTATGGACGAACTGCTGTCTGCTACTCACCCTCGAATGTTCAGCCTGCAAAAGATAGTAGAGATTTCTTACTACAACATGGGTCGGATTAGGCTACAGTGGTCTAGAATCTGGGAAGTTATTGGAGATCATTTTAATAAGGTATTCTCTGTTAATTGTTATGCTGCTTGATTTATTAATACAAATTTTATTTAGAGATTTGCTGAAAGCATTCTCATCTGAATTATATTGATTTTGTGTCATTTGCCATAAGTAGTTTAAAATATCAAAAAATGTAAAGCTTGAAAAATGTGTAAAGCAAAGGGGCACAGGATAATAAAATGCAAAAGCAGGGGCACAAATTAAATTATTTATAATGATTTGAGTCTTGAACTAGCTTCTTCTAGTTCTGTGGCCTGTGTGCTTGGGAGTTTTATGAGGCTTGGGATTGATCAGAGGCTGTTTTCTACTCAAATCTACAAAAGTAGATTTGAAGATTTACATGTTTTCAATACAGCTTGTAGAAGTCTTCGTACACAGCTTGTTTATTTTGAGAAAGTTTAAATGCTAGTTATATGTAATGTTGGAATTGGTTAGGAATGAATGAATTACATTAATGATCGTGTTTTACAGAATTGGCTACTGTTTAACTTTGTTGATTTTCCAGTACTGCTCCCTTGTCCATGATCAAATGTAAAGGCAAGCTGAATCCATAAGAATTCTGATCCCAGCTTACTTTAATTACTACTCTGTGTTGTCAGGTTGGCTGCAATCCCAATGAAGATGTAGCTATTTTTGCAGTTGACTCATTAAGACAGTTATCAATGAAGTTCTTAGAAAAAGGAGAACTTGCGAATTTCCGATTTCAGAAGGACTTCTTAAGACCATTTGAACATATAATGAAGAGAAACAGGTAATGACTTAAATTAACTCAGTGTCTTGGGATGATAAGCACCAACTTTTGCAGTTAATGTTTCAGGTTGCCTTCGTAAAATCAGTTGCTGAAGAATAATAGTATCCTATTCTGTGATTCTATGATCCTAATTGATTAATTTAGTTTAAACAATTACTGTTTATCCTCTTCATTCAGGTCCCCTACCATTAGAGACATGGTTGTTCGGTGCATTGCGCAGATGGTGAATTCCCAAGCTGCCAACATCCGTTCTGGTTGGAAGAATATTTTTTCAGTTTTTCATTTGGCTGCCTCAGATCAGGATGAAAGTATAGTGGAACTTGCATTCCAGACTACAGGACACATTGTCAGTGAGTATTGATGGTGATCAAACATAATGAAACGGGCTGTGACACTGCGGGCTGAGGAGCTTTGTTTCTCTGTTAGTTCTACACTCTACGTAGTAAAAGCTCAGTGGATGTTTCAGGAAACCATGTTATATGTTATGTACTGTACAGACAATCCTCTGGTAAAATGCTTTCTGCTGTAATTCAGTCAGGTCATTGTCATCTGTCTTCCCCTTAGGTCTTATGAAACATTTGACTGCTTGCAGTCTTCTGTAATAAAACCAGTCAAGCCTTAGATTATTTTCTTTGATATGTACTTTTTCATTTTAGTGTAGCAAAATGTATTTTTTCCAGGGGAAGAAAGACATAACAACTAACTGTGCAGTCACTTTACTGTTACGTTGATTGCTTATCTTTCTCATTGTTTCTGAATTGTGTTTGTGTGCAGCTCTGCTGAGATAGATAGAACTGCTGGGTTTTGGCTTTTTTTCCATTCTGGTCTAGAGCTCAGACTTTAAATGCCAAAAGGGCTCTCTTATTCTCTATCAGCATCTGCAAATTCCTGAAACATTTTCAGCATTTTATTCTGAATGTTCCATTCTTTCAAAATTCCTTCTATTTAAAAATCAAGACCAAAGGACCATACTGCTGAGGGAAAATGAATCACATTGCTTTAGGTGGCCCTGTGAAGCTCCAGTCACAGACCTAATGTTAAGCAGTAGGCTTATTGCTCTATTCTCATTTACTTGTAATCTCCTTTAGGCTGTGTGCTACCTTTATTTATTTTAGACAGCGATTTTCAAACTATAATGCTTTCAAAGTGATTATTTTTGTTGAGCATTGATGTTTTAGTTTTGTTCAGTAATCAAGCCTTTCACAACATCAGTCGATGAACCAACCTCTTGTGACTTCTCTTACAGTTAGTTCATACTAGAATTAGTAGATTTTTGAAACATTACCTTTTTCTTCTGTTCACACTTTTTTTTGCCAGCAATCGTGTTTGAAAAACACTTCCCAGCAACCATAGATTCTTTCCAGGATGCAGTAAAGTGCTTGTCTGAATTTGCCTGCAATGCAGCATTTCCAGATACCAGCATGGAAGCCATCCGCCTCATCCGCCACTGTGCAAAATACGTATCTGATAGACCTCAGGTAAAATCTGTATTCATGAAATTGGGCTTTTTAATGAACAGTGTTTTAATAAAGTGAAAATGCTAATCTTGTTGGCTTTGCTTCAAGTTTCAGAGATTAGTGAGAAACATACTTTATTCAGAAGGAACAGGAGTATAAAATGCCATTTGTTTTAAAGTTATCAACAAATTTCTTTTCTCTCTGTCTTGCATCCCGTCTTCCTAGTTCATCTGTTGACGGAGAAGAACGTAGCTCAGGATCTGCTTTGCACTGAGAAATGTTAGTGTATAATGACATAAGCAAAAATGATTGATCTACTTATATTTTGGTAGATCCTTACTTTCAGTGCTGTCTTGACATAACAGAACTCAGAGCAAACAGCATGCAAAACCTAATGTTTGAATCTATCATTTAGTTTATTTTTGAGTTTTCATAGTATGCTAAGCATTACTTCAAAAACCAGTTCACTTTCTCACTCACCTGAGGTACCAAGCTATTATATTAATGCAGTAGTATTAGCCCAGCGTTAGTATAGTAGAGCTTGTTATTTCTAGTCCATTTTGTATTTTGTTTGTGAAGAATTGCACTGGCTCTGTATAACACTGTGTTTGCTTCTAAAGGCCTTCAAGGAATATACAAGTGATGATATGAATGTAGCTCCTGAAGACAGAGTGTGGGTGAGAGGATGGTTCCCAATTCTGTTTGAATTATCCTGTATCATCAATAGATGCAAATTAGATGTAAGAACCAGGTAACAATCAGTGTTTGTAATTCAAATTCTAGAAGGCTTATTTTACACTTTAAAAACAGAAACAACTCTCTTAATAAATGTAACTAGCATAAAATGTCTTGTGGATTTAATATGTGGTATCACAATGGGAAGAGCAGACTTTTTAAAAACACCTTTTAAGTAGATGCTGGAACGTAGAAATTCTGTCTTCACATGTGAAGTGTTATATTCAAGCACATCTGCAGTGTTTGCTTACGATGAGTAACTATAAAATCTTGAAGATTAGAAATAGGTATATTATTAACAGTTGATTTATCACTGAACTCATAAATTATTTAAAACAGGCCAGTTCAATGTTTACCATTAGATGATGTGGAGACAGTTTATGCATAGAACATAGTAGTATGTAAAACTCAAATTTAACTTTGCTAATATGTAACAATCAAACAGTATTTTGATGTGGAAGGTCAACTATCAGTAGGCCTTTTTTTCTTTTTACATGAGATGTTCTGTTGGATTAATACTAGAAAATCTGTATTTTTTCTAGTAGCAATACTGATCCTCTTCTTTTCTGTAGTAAGTTTAAATGTAGGACTTAGTAAGCTTAGTAATGTTACATTCTACGAAATATGCTAGTTACACATTCCATCTTATTATTTGTCATGGTTGACCTGGGTAGACCTCGTATCACGTTTCTGATGGTTTTTGATTAAAGGAAATGTAAAATGCTCCATGCAATGACTAGATTTTGTGTTAGTGGAACCCAACAGCTGAATTCTGTTGGAATTTTCCTTTGTTTTTGATAGTATTGTGACTCCAGTTCTGCCTGCCCCCTTGTGTCTTGTGTATCATACCCTGACGATTTACAAGCTCTTCTTACACAAAGATGCATTCATTGGTTGAGGATTGCAGAAACAGTTGAAAAAGCAAAGTTGCACTCCAATCTCATGTAATACCTCCTTCTTTTCCTTGAATAAGTGTTTTTTCCCCATACAAGACATGTTCTGTTGGAGTTCTAGTGCTAAATACATAGTTCTTACATAGAAATAATTGTTCCTTTGGTTTTGTGGTCTTTCGTATAAGCTGTAATCCTATTTGAAATGGCCACTACTGTCTCACTATTGCCTATGACTGTAAAGTATGTTTCAAACTGCTTTTAAAGTTAATTATAGTGTACTGATGTGACTGAGGTGCACACACCTTTACCAGGTCAACATAAAATGTTCTTCATAATATTTGAGTTTGCTGTTGCTGTCCAGACATACCTGGTCTATTGCATGTCAATGCTCTTAACATTGTTGTTCTCTCTTCATTTCAGGGGCTTAACAGTAATGTTTGAGATAATGAAGACATATGGCCATACGTACGAAAAACACTGGTGGCAGGATTTATTTCGTATTGTCTTCAGGATATTTGACAACATGAAACTGCCAGAACAGCAGACTGAGGTGAAAAAAGAAAGAAAGAAAGAAAAAAGAAAGAAAGAATTTACATAGAAAACATGATTACCAAGTCACTTGAGACATCCCTTGAAAATTGCACCGTTGACCTGTGTTTCTGCTTTCCTTACTTTATTTTATTAGCATTCTGTTGGATTTATTGTCACTCTTCCCGTATTTTTAAGCCACGCATGTAAAAGGAGCAGTAGTTTATGCTGCAGACAGTGGCAGGGTAATATAAAATGCAGTATATTCAGGGTTTTCAAGAACCTCAGCATTTACACATGATGTCAGATCTGATGCACATTATTTCATGGCAACAAGTTGTAATCAGGAGTGAAGTCACAATTAGGGGAAATTAGTTCTGCTAGTTCAAAACTTTCTGATGACTAGAAAGTAAAAAACAGCAGTGCTTTCAGTGCAGCCATTTGACCCTGCAAGTGGATACTATCCAGATGAATGAAACAGAGATGGGTAAATTATGTTTAAATTACTTGTCTTAGCAATGTCAACTGTTTGGGAAGCTTCATCTGACTATAGAAGGACAACTCTTGCTTTCTACATTTTTGTTATCTAGAAAATATTTAGAGACACGAAAAGCTTAACTTGGTGTTAAACTGTTGAGCTAGGGTGTGTGCTAAGTTTGCTTTCCATCTCCACGAGGATGAACGCTTGTTAGTCCTGCAGCTTGGTCTCTAGGGATAGCTGTCTGTTTCCATAGTTTGTGTTAAACCTGCTGATGAGCAAAGCAAAATTTGAGGGCTTTAAGTTTGAGGAGTCTGGGGTAGAAAGGAATGACATGTCACTCTAAAGCAATCCAAATTGAATAAATGTGTTTATATACCTGCAGGAAGATGTATCTTAAAAGCTTCATCTTAAACCAAGTTGCTATCTTTTTTTTTTTTCCTTTTAACCTTCTTAGAAAGCTGAATGGATGACAACTACTTGCAACCATGCACTTTATGCAATATGTGATGTATTCACACAGTATCTGGAAGTACTTAGTGATGTTCTCCTGGACGATATATTTGCACAGCTCTACTGGTGTGTGCAGCAAGGTAGGACTGTACCAAATTATGTTAAACAATGCTGACATCTTACTGTGTTGCAAGCAAATAAACAAATGCCCTATTTTTCTTTTCCAGACAATGAACAACTGGCACGCTCTGGTACAAACTGTTTGGAGAATGTTGTCATCCTAAATGGCGAAAAGTTTACCCTGGAAATCTGGGATAAAACTTGCACTTGCATGCTGGACATCTTCAAAACTACAATTCCTCATGCGTAAGAGGACTGTTAATACTTCACTTTCGTAACATTGTTTAGCTGGATGGCAGATACTGGTTTCAAACTGTTACATATAGCTGTTAGGTGCTGGATTTACTTTTACTGTGTTGTAAATGATAATTAGAAATACCATCTGTGGGATATGGTATCTGTGACCTGTAGCTTTATGCGGTATCAGAACAGTTGCTCTTTTGAGAAGTACTGTCTGCTTTTTCAGTCGGTCTTTTTAATAGAAGAATGCAACCAGTGGGCTGATCTTGCAATTTGTAATTACATATCTATTTTTTTTTCCCCACAGTCAATTTTTCTTCAAAAAATACTAGTTACAATGCTGCAGTTACCTTACAGATTTAAGTCTGTTAGCATACATCGTATTTTTTGGTTGGTTTTTTTGAGTCCTAATCTTCTCAAGAAGATCTATATATATGCTTTGTAATGCTCTTTCCCTTTGTGGTGTTTTTCCTGTGTGAGTTTTCTAAGAGTGAAGCTGTACTATTCTAAGTTAGTACATTATATGTACACATCATATATATCATATATGTCAGCCTCACCTCTGTCCCTGAAAGGTGATGGAACAGCTCGTGCTGGATGCCATCTCCAGACAGCTGGAACAGAAGGAGGTTATGAGGAGTAGTCACCAGGGGGAGGTCGTGCTTGACCAACCTGGTGGCCTTCTATGATGCTGTCTCTGGCTAGGTGGATAGGGGGAGAGCAGTGGATGTAGTCTACCTTGATTTCAGCAAGGCTTTTGATACTGTCTCCCGCGAGATCCTTATAACAAAGCTGAGGAAGTATGGGATAGATGAGTGGACAGTGAGGTGGGTTGAGAACTGGCTGACTGGCAGAGCACAGAGGGTCGTCGTTGGTGGTGCAGAGTCCTGTTGGAGACCTGTAACCAGCGGTGTTCCTCAGGGGTCTGTGCTGGGTCCAGTCTTGTTCAACATCTTCATCAGTGACCTTGATGAGGGGATAATGGCCACCCTCAGCAAGTTTGCTGATGATACGAAGTTGGGAGGATTGGCTGACACGCCTGAAGGCTGTGCTGCCATTCAGCAAGACCTGGACAGGCTGGAGAGCTGGGCAGTAAGAAACCGGATGAGGTTCAACAAAAGCAAGTGTAGAGTCTTGCATCTAGGGAGGAATAATTGCATGCACAAATACAGGCTGGGGGATGAGCTGCTGGAGAGGAGCTCTGCAGAGAGGGACCTGGGTGTCCTGGTGGGCGACAGGTTGGCCATGAGCCAGCAGTGTGCCCTTGTAGCCAAGAGGGCCAATGGCATCCTGGGGTGCATTAAAAAGAGCATGGCAGCAGGTCGAGGGAGGTGATCCTCCCCCTCTACTCTGCCCTGGTGAGGCCTCATCTGGAGTACTGCGTCCAGTTCTGGGCTCCCCAGTACAAAAAAGACAAGGATCTCTTAGAAAGAGTCCAGTGGAGGGCCACAAAGATGGTGAAGGGCCTGGAGCATCTCTCCTATGAGGAAAGGCTGAGTGAACTGGGTCTGTTCAGCCTTGAGAAAAGACAGCTGGGAGGGGATCTAATCCAGGTTTATAAATATCTGAGGTGTGGGGGCCACAGTGGTGAGGCCAGACTCTTTTCAGCAGTGTGTGGAGACAGGACAAGGGGAAACGGCCAGAAACTGCAGCATAGGAAGTTCCACACAAATGTGCGCAAGAACTTCTTTACAGTGAGGTGACGGAGCACTGGAACAGGCTGCCCAGGGAGGTGGTGGAGTCTCCTTCTCTGGAGATGTTCAAGACCTGCCTGGATGCCTACCTGTGCGACCTGGTGTAGGGAACCTGCTTTGGCAGGGGGTTGGACTCAATGATCTCTGGAGCTCCCTTCCAACCCCTATGATTCTGTGATTCTGTGATCATAGAGCAGTGTAACAAGAAACCACTTCCAGCATTGTCTGAGCCTAGATTTTCTTTTTTAGTTCTTACTCCACCACCACTGAGTTGAAACACTTCTTATTTTCAAGCCTGATGATGCTGGATTGCTACATTAGGACTTGTTCTATGTCTGTGAGCTAGTTTTTAGCATTTGGTTCTGGGCAACACTTGGTTCTGACCTGAAGAAACCTAAGTTAATCCATATATAACTACCTCACCTACTTGTCTACATGAGTGGGTAGGAATTATTATTAAAATAAAGCTGTAACATCAGGGGGCCAGGAACTTGTCTGCATTTTGGTAACTGCCAAAATTAAAAATTGAAATCATATTTCTGGGAATAAAAATCCAATTAAATTAGCCCTGACTTAGGACGTCCCATAATTCGAAAGCAGAACATTTTCTAGCAGAACACGAGCTTCCCTTTCCACATAAGATCAAAGCATATGCTTGTGGGTAGTATTGCAGTCATATACCAGAAACTGCTTCAGAGCAGCACACGGGATATCCTAATCCTTAGACACATTCAAAATACTCTTGTTGCCTCTAGCTAGATGATGGAAAAATAGGCATTATTTCCTTCCACAAATTTCCATTTTTTATTTCCCATCTCTTGAAATCTTTCTAAACCTTCTTTAGGAAATTCCATTATGTTATCCCTTCTTTCATTGCTGGAAACTTCCTAATTTCTGCAGAGCTAAGTAAATCACGCTTGGATTTTATACCCAAGTGTTCCCTTGAGCAGATATAATCAGTCTTCTTTCCTGTGGCTTGCTTTTTTCTGAGCACTCACCGGGCTACTTAAAAAATACTCTCTTGTCCTTAATGTGTTCTATTAAAGCTGAAGTCTTAATAAAGCTGAATTTTTCATATGGAGAAAAAAAAAAGTGATTATGATACACAGATATTTATTCATACTTTTAGTGGAAACTTTGTACGAGTTTCTTTTCTTCTTTCTGAGCTTTCCTGGCAGAAAGTCAGAGTGAATGCCCTCTTGTTCTGGTGAATTGGTTCCTAGCACAACTTGTGATGAGCTGGCTGTGTTGACTCATTCTAATGTCCCCGTTAGCAGATGGCATTTTAAGCCTAGTCTAACTTATTTTTGGCTGTCAAGACTTAACCTGTGATCCAGAATAATCTGCAGCTTGTGTCCTGGTAGCTTTCAAGAACCAATTCAATTATTTGCTCTGCTTTGGTGCCTCGCTACATGCTTCTAGATTTTATCTTTTCATTTGCTGTGATTTGTCTTATTTCAGTTGTATGGAGACCAGTGATGTGTCAAGTTAGGATCCTTTACAGTTTTGGGAAGATCTTACTTAAGAAATGCAGACAAAAATGTTCATCAGGGGTTGCTTCATTCAGATTGAGGCCTTACTCCATAAATGCCTCCTAAATAGTTTGAGATGCAAACAATGACCAATAACTTTAATTTTCTTTCTAGCAATACTTGTGGTGGACCAAGCAATGGTTTGCCCACTTAAGTTATTTAACCTGAGCTCCTTCAATTGTTGTCAGGCACAAACAGCCTCCATAAACTGCAGTTGATAAAACCTTTAAGTGTTTAAGGCACAGAGCCTTGAGACAGCTGCATGCAATAGGAAAATAGCAGGAGAGAGATCAGAAGTACTGTCATCACTGTCTTGTTGCCTCATAACAGCAATGAACTGACATGGATATGTTGAATTTTAAGTGGAAATGTCCACTTTTAAGTGTAAATAGAACCTTAATGCTGGCACATATCCCAAATAGAGAATGGCAGAGGATCTTCACAGCATGTTGACTTGGCCTGGGGTGGATAAATTCAGTCCATGTTCTGAGGACAGCTTAAGGCAGTATGAGAGAATGAGGCTGGCTGGTGACACTAAAGTACTGATATTCTGCCTAGAACAGAATCTAGTTGTCCAATCAGGCAATTGGCAGAAATGCAGAAGTTTAAAAAAAAAAACAACAAAGATACTGAAATTTTTCAATACGTATGAAAGAACAAAATGTATCTATTTTACTCCTTAAAAGTGAAATAAGTTTATTAATTTACAAAGTTGTCTATATCCACTTCTTAGGTTTTGCTTCCTTAACTTTGAAAACAAACCAGCCACCTTATTAGAGTGGTTTGCCTGCTAGAGTATCAGTTTTGAGTGTTCTTTTATGCTTACTAATTTATTTGTTACTGGTTTTGCCTTTTCAAGGCTGCTGACTTGGAAGCCGGTCAGTGGGGCTTTTGTCCCTGTATCACCATCTGATGCAAAAGAAAAACTGGTAAGCTGCCAAGTTAATACTTTAAAAAGCTTGCAAGCGTTCGGTACAAATATGTCAGGTCCAGAGGAGGGCTGCAGAGATGATCAGAGGGCTGGAGCACCTCTCCTACAAAGACAGGCTGAGGGAGCTGGGCTTGTTTAGCCTGGAGAAAAGAAGACTGCGGGGTGACCTCATTGCAGCCTTCCAGGACCTAAAGGGAGCCTACAAACAGGAGGGGAGTAAGTGCTTTACAAGGGTAGATAACAGCAGGACAAGGAGAAATGGTTTTAAGTTGGGGAAGAGAAGATTTAGGTTGGATTTAAGAGGGAAGTTCTTTACTATGAGAGTGGTGAGGTGCTGGAGCAGGCTGCCTATGGAGCTTGTGCATGCTCCATCCCTACAGGTGTTCAAGGCCAGGTTGGATGCGGCCCTGGGCAGCCTGGTCTGGTACCAGACCTGGAGGTTGGTGGCCCTGCCTGTGGCAGAAGGGTTGGAACTTGATGATTGTTGGGGTCCCTTCCAATGCAAGCCATTCTGTGATTGTAACCTTCAGCTGATGTAGAAAAAGAAATATCCAAAATACTACTCATTGACTTGCTGTGTAAGAAGCTCACTGCTATTGATGATTAGGTCACAGAAGTACTCTGTAAGTAATTTTTGGGGTTTCTTTATAGGATACAATCTCCCAGAAATCTGTAGATATTCATGATACTGTTCAACCGAGATCCTCAGATGGACGTCCACATCAACCCACTGCAGTGCCCACAGGAAGTGAAGAAGTGAGCAAAGCCAGATCAACAGCAAGTGCGTGTTTGAGTGGTTTGGTGTCTTCAGTTGGGTAGTACTTAGCAGGTGATGTCTTTAGTTGTAGCTCCAACTGCAGTTTAAGAAAAATCAGGTGGGAAAAAAATGGCATGGATTACATTTTTGTCTCCATGACAGATTATGACAGAATTCCTTTGGGGTCTGCAATTTTGAGCAGTGCATTAAAAAGTGAGAAAGATGCAGCTGGCTTTTGTAGGCTTTTTACTTAGTGCAAAATACTAAAAATTGTGCTCTCCTTACAGTCCTGTATCAGAGAGTAGTTTTTCTCTGTAAGAAGACAGTTGTTTCTGTGTAGAGAGCAATAAAATCAGTAGGTGAGAACAAGTACACGTAGACAGGTCTGAAGAGAGTATATCAAACCTTTAAGATACTTATGTGAAGTTTTGCATTGCTGCCTAAAATGCTCTTGCCTAGTGCTATTACTGCCCCAAGGACAAGGCAAACATCTGTGATACCAGTGTTATCTTTTGCCTCCTTTGCCTGCAGGCAGTCTCCCAGCTGCTGCTTCTTGCCATTGCACTGGTGCTAAAAACAGGGTCGCTAAGTTGGGTGATTTTATGTAATGCTGACTGTTTGCCCAGTGCGTGGCAGGTGACTTGGCAAAAGGTAGGAAGTAATTTTTTAAAGCCTTCCTTGTTAACACGGTCATCAGCCCTGATTTTAGAGCAGTGATTTAGATGGGCAGATTCCGGAGTTGGTTTATGTGCTTGAAGTTGAGCTGTTGTAGGAATAAACTGAAGAACAGCTTTGGAGAAGTAAGATAATACTCTGGTGTTTTAAGCACTATTTCTTTTTCAAAGAATTTCCAGAACAGAAATTGTTTGCTGCTCTTCTGATCAAGTGTGTTGTACAGCTGGAACTCATTCAGACTATCGACAACATTGTGTTCTTCCCTGCAACTAGCAAAAAAGAGGATGCAGAGAATCTAGCAGCAGCACAAGTAAGTAAAATGTACAGGTGTATTCCCTCTTTGACAGCTTTTTCTCAAGTGGACAAAGTTTCATAAACTCCTGTAACATCGAATTTACAGCTTTTAGAAGTGCTAGAGAACTTGCAGCAGACTGTTGAGATCTTTTACTGCTTGTGTAAAATGGGGTTTGCTGTGCTTCTGTGCTATGCTGTGGAGATTAGAATGTTTGCTGTTCAGAGATCTCTCCAACCTGGGATGAGGGTGCAATTTTTCATACAGTTTTAAGTTTAAGTACAGTTGCAGATGAAAACATGGTAGGATTGCAGTGTCACAGGAGCTTCATGAAGGCAGTTGTCAATTCTGACCTGAAATCTTTTTTTCCCCAAATAGAGAGATGCAGTAGATTTTGATGTCCACGTGGATACACAAGATCAAGGGATGTATCGTTTTCTGACATCACAGCAGCTTTTCAAACTCCTCGATTGTCTGCTAGAATCTCACAGGTTTGCCAAGGCGTTTAATTCCAACAATGAACAAAGAACTGCTCTCTGGAAAGCAGGTGAGTCAGTCAGTCTCTGTGGAGAGAGATTCTTCATGAACATTCTGCTCTGCTTTGAATAGATGGGTAAGAAAGGTTTAAAAATACAGTGATGCTGTAATTTTATAGCCTTAGACATCCCTAAGTGAAGGAGGCCGCATCTATTTGGATGCAAATGCCTTTTGAATTTCCAAAGATGTAAGGGGCTGCCTTTGGGTGTACACAGCTGCCAAGTTAAACACTGGCTGTAGGTGTGAGTCCTGTGTTTGGAAACTACAGGTCCAAAACAGTGTTAGGAGGGTTGTGGGGCTAACAAGTCTGCTCTTGAAATTGTGGCGTTTTCCAAAACGGGTTGAAAATGGAATCTCTGTACTGGAGCAGTTCAACCTATTCCTTGCACTAAAATTAGCAATATTAATCTATAAATACATAGTATACATTATAAAATAAATACTTAAATGCATATATTTGTATAAACATGTATTATTTCTGTTCATATGTGTTGTGTGTTGTATGTTAACAAATATAACATGTGTAGTATGCTGTCTATATGCAGGACATGCTCAGGAGAGGTACCAAAAACTTCAGTGAAACAAACAAAGCCCTGAATGGGTTCTTTGAATTTCTTTAGGTTTTAAAGGCAAGTCCAAGCCCAATCTTCTGAAGCAGGAGACAAGCAGTCTTGCCTGTGGGTTACGCATTCTGTTCCGCATGTACATGGATGAAAGCCGAACCAGCGCGTGGGAAGAAGTCCAGCAAAGGCTGCTAAAGTAAGGGCTGTATAGCAGAACCTGCTAATGTTATCTCTGTAAAGAACGTGCTGGTTTGGGTTTGCTTGTTTGTAGTACACTTATTTGACTGAACAGCACTGTGTGGTGGTGGTCCCAGCTAGCATGTGGGTCAGTGAGGGATTTTTACAAAAAATATATGTATATATCAAACTTTTCTTTTTTTTTTCTCCCCAGTAACTTCAGCTGTTTTAGGGAGCTGATGCTGTTGGTTCTCATCTGTAGAAATGAGCGCAGGCTTTCAGGATACTGTGGGCACATAGAAGCTTGTGGCATGTTGTTTTTTGCATCGTTGAATATTAATTATACTCCACTCAGATTTACCTGAACGTTCTTACTTTGCAAAGTCCTTCAAGCCAGAGTTGGAATAACAGAGGCCTTCAAACCATGGTGGAGAAAGAATGGAAGTATTTTAAGATTTCATAGACCAAGTCTATTAAAAGGACTTGGAGCAAAGATGAAAAAGTGTGTTCTTGCATCAGCACAAGGTTCAGTCTGTTGTATCATTTTGTCTTGCATTCTAACACCCCTCAGAGAGCATTTGGTACCATTTATGTAGACGTGCAAACACGGCTATTGCAGTTCATCATCCTGTTCAGCACTGGGTTTTGGTTTTCATTTGAGCAAAGCCACCACTTTTGTTAATCATGAGACTCCCAGTGGCTTTCCCAGAGCAATGTGGTTCTGTGCCAGTTTTCTATGCTGGTGTGGCTACTTACAAAGCCAAAGCTCACCTTATAGTAGAGCTCAAAATACAGTGTGAGTTACTGGGTTGTGTCTTCTCTCTCCAGTGTCTGCAGTGAGGCTCTGAGTTACTTTCTTACTCTCACATCAGAAAGCCATCGGGAGGCCTGGACTAATCTACTGCTCTTATTTTTGACAAAAGTTCTGAAGATAAGTGATGAAAGGGTAGGTAATGGGAACTACTTGAAATGCTGCATTAAGTATCATTCCAAACCAGCAGCTCTTTGCTTCAGAAGTTCCTGCTGCTCTGTAGGGTTGTGTATTGTAGGAATCTGTGTTGCAGCTGCACTCATTGGTTACCAACGGCTGCATTGCAGAATGGGGGTACAGTGACTGCTGAGCTGTCTGAGAATATTTTAAAGATGCTAAAATTGTTTAGAAATGTGTTTTGAGTCGCTTTTATGCCTCTCCTGCTGAGAAGGGTTAGTGGCTGGTACTGCTTTCAAAGTGCCTGGAAATAACTCCTGCTTTTGCTTCCCATGTTGCACGTGAGTCACCTTGACCTTTTCCAAAGCAGTTCTGGATTAAATAAATCTGTATTTAGATCTCCCACCATTTCTAGCAGAACTGGGCTGAATTATTAAGTGAACAAGGCCAACCACAACCACAGACATAACGGATAAGGGCAGAATTCTTCCTGGTGAGGAGTAAGAGTTAGAGATCTGTGTGCAGCCAGTGAGCATGTCAGAAGGCTTGACAGCTGCCTTAGCCTTATCCCAGCACTGCAAGCTCCTGTTACGGTGATGCTTTGGCTTGTCACTTCATGGATTTCTCACCTTGACTTAGGAGAGCGTTTAAAATTCTTCACTCGCAGGCTTTCTGAGGTGTGCTGGTGCATTATGGAATAACCTGGCTGTTTGTTTGTTTTCTCCCCAGTTCAAGGCTCACGCCTCTTTCTACTATCCTCTCTTGTGTGAAATTATGCAGTTTGACCTTATCCCTGAACTCCGGGCTGTTCTGCGAAGGTTTTTCCTGCGGATCGGCGTGGTTTTTCAGATATCCCAACCAGCAGAGCACGAGTCTGCAATCAGCAAGCAGTAGCACGTAGTGACTGGGGGTTGCTCCCTTAAAAGCCTGAACTCCTCAGCTAAATAAAAGGACCAGCGAGCTGAGCCGTTCTGTCTGGGCATCCATAGCAATGGTTTCTTTGTACGGCAGGCAGTGTGTGTCTAAGGATGAATGGTACAGATGCTTACACCTGTAATTAAGGCTTGCAACACTCCAGTCCCTTTGTTTCCTGATGGATTGTCCATGGGTTTCTCTGCCCTGGCCGGTGCTGAGCACAGAGCCAGTTTTCAGCACAGTCCCCTCGTCAGCGTTGGGCTGCGCCATCCTTTCCTGTCCTAGACAGCAGTATAGCAACACGTGGTTGTGGCGGGTGTGAAAGGAAAACGTACCCAAAGAACTCTATGTAAAGGATTGAGCTTCTGCGAGAAGTACAACTCAGGAGAGCTGTATTTTGAAGGATCAAATGTTTATAGTGAAAAGAAAAAGGAGATTATTGTTGATGGTAAAAGTTATTTAGCGACTATGTCTGATATTCTAAGATTTTTTGCACACTCAGGCTGACTGAGACATCGGTAATCATCCTTCTGTGAAAATGTACAGAGATGCAGGTCTGTAATATAAACTCTTTAACACTATACAGTTCTTCCTGAATTGTTTTATTTCTGTATTTTTGATTTGTTGAAAACCCATACCACTGAATTGTTTACCAAATGCACTAGAAGTTTGGGTTTATTTTTGGGGGGTTGTGGTTTATTTCTCTGGTTTCGTTGTAGCCCAGCAGTTAGTGTTGCTGACTTTGGTCAAGAGCAGAGGTAGAAGTACCACGACTGACTGAACTACCTGTAATATACTTGTTTTAGGGCTTCTCAGTATAACGAGCCATCAAAACGATGATCCTTCGAGGAGAGGAACTTGAATCACTGCAAACAAGTCTAGGTTGTGTCTGCTGTCACATGTTTTTTTGTTTGATGTAGATTTCACTCAGATGTACAGAATTTAATGTTGAATATATTCGAGTAACAAATCGGGCATGGTTGGGGGATGGTTAAATTTATTGGAAATGTATTCATACTGTGAATTGTGCTCTGATGGTTAAAAGACGAGATTGTCAAGCATTCTGTATTACAATGGATGTAGAAATTTTTTTCAGATGGACAAAATGTATATGGTACAGATATGTAAAGTTTTCTATGTAAAAAAAATTCTGTACAACTTTCTGTACAATATTTGGTTCTCATCTGGCATACTCTAATCGGGTTATAGGTCAATAAAGTTTTTGAACTCTTTCATCAGTGCAATCAAAACCAGCCTAAGCAACAGCACTTGTTTTATACCTTCCTTTGCCACGGATCCATGACTTGGAACTGAGGGAGAGGAACAGAGCAGGCAGCAGCAGGGTGCTGGAAGGCAGAGCTGGAAGCAGCTGAGTGCAGGAGCTGGGGAAAAGCCACTGACAGGAATTAAAGGGCCTGACCTCTGTGTAGTTTGCACTCATAAAACATTATGACTTTCTGGGGTGTAGCAAAAAGAGCACTGCCTACTGAGCTCTTAGGAAAGATTTGGAGAATCCTTTTTGAAGAACCAACAGCATTCAAATGCAAACAGCATGGTGGGGGCCAAGGGGGGTAACCGTAAGCGAGAGGGAATGGGGTTGTGCTAAAAGCTGTGGACACTGCTGAAGAGCAGAGCTTCTGCTCAGCTCTCGCTCCATGGGTTGTTCCTGCTTTGAAGAGGGCCTTGGCACTCCGCTTCCTTCATGAGAAGGGAAGTGACAGCAACTGCAGCACTAATGCTACTTCAGCCTGCTTTCAGATTTTTAGTAACAAAATAATTTATTATCACCTGAATCAGAAACATAAATATATACTCCAACACAAACCAAGTTAGGAAGGTAAGATATACTGCTAACAGACCTTCTTCCATGTAACTGCTCACCTCCTCAGCACCACAGCCCCCATTCAGCACTGGGAAGTGGCCTCCTCCAGGCTGTTCATCCTTTTGGGAAAAGCTCAAACTGCATCTCTGCTGTTGTGCCTCTGTTTGCAAACAGTCCTGGAGTTTTGCTATGAGCAAAGGTAAAATGTAACTCTGATTTAATATCAAATTCCCACACACGCTGTTCCTTGCAAATTCGCCTCCAAGGCTGAAACTAACTTGTATAAAAAGTGCAAAAAATGCCAAAATACTTCACTGCCCCACTTCCACCACCCTGTAGTACAGAATCCCCACTGCACTGCAGCTTCCATTTCTTCATTATTGCTACTTGTAATTGCACACAGAGCTCCACGCTATTCACATCCAGTACAGCTATCCCTATGAGAGACTCTAAAAGTGCAGTAGTGCCAAACAGGACGCTCCCTTCCCTTGCTGCAAGGCACATGTGGGTTCCATTCAGGCTGTGCTCAGCCGTGTGCAGTGGAGAGGCCCTGCCAGCCCAGCGGCAGCGTGCCCTCAGAAGACAGCTTTGCTGGGCTCTGCTGCTCCGTCAGGAACCTGTGGAGCGTTGCTGCCGTTCCCGGCCGCAGCCAGGGCTCTGTGGCAATGGAGTCAACAGAACTGGGCGGGCGGCTGTCCTTGGATGGAGGAGGCTTCAGCAAGTCATCTGCTTCTCCTAGGGCAACATCCTCACCTGTGGGGAGAGGAACAACACAAGCGTGCTGAAGGAGAATCATAACATGGCCTGGGTTGAAAAGGACCACAATGATCATCTAGTATCAGCCCCCCTGCTGTGTGCAGGGTCACCAACCACCAGACCAGGCTGCCCAGAGCCACATCCAGCCTGGCCTTGAATGCCTCCAGGATGGGGCATCCACAACCTCCTTGGTTCCAGTGCCTGTTCCAGTGCGTCACCACCTCTGTGTGAAAAACTTCCTCCCGAAGAGACATCATCATCCCTACACCAATCATGCTGACTTGTCTGGACTAAGCAGGAACAAAAGCAAGAAAGAATTGCTGTTTTTAAGACTCATTTCAGATGTTATGCAGGTCAGGGCCCACTGCAGGTACATCCCCACAGGCCTTCCATGCCCAATGCCAACAGCCTCTCCTGGGCCACACCAACACAGGGCTGATGTGGGCAGACCCCACTGTGCCTGCCCAGCTGCTCACCCCAAGCCTCTTGGCACAAAGGCATATCTCGTGTACCAGTGCACACACGCAGGGAAGAATGAAGCCACTGAGTGACAGCATTATGGCTGAGCACGCTCAGTGAGACACTCTGTTCACACCCAAGAAATAAACAGTTTAGCACTGGTAAGCAGGGCAAATGCAATTACCTGCACAGATGGCACCGTAGGAACCGTAATGCAATGTCGTTCCAAGAAGTGGGCTTGTTGAGCCTGCTGCCACCAATTGCTTCCCTTCAGAACATGGGTCCACTACCACTCTGAAGGCTATTATTACTGGTTTTGCAGGTCAGCCATAGATACAGACCTTATATCTTAGGCACAGTACAGCACAGAATATCAGTGATTCTTTTTTATAACTATTATCATATAGGAATATGAAGAAGACATACAGCACTTATTTTCATTGCTCCTGTCTCGAGAGACAGTAGTACTTAAATTTGGGCAGATGCAGCCTCTGTTCTTATTTACCTCCTCCAGCAGCTGGAAGTACGAATGGTTACAAAGAAGAGATGACAGAAAATGAGGGAAGAGAGCAAAAGAAGCTCACAGGGCAAAAGTGGACTAATTTGGATGGACTGAAATCAGCAAACCCATTTGTTTGGATTACAGAAGGAAAAAAAACCCTACCTCCATATTCACTAAAAATCTGAGCAAGGTGGTTATAACAAACAAAAAACATCGCAAGAGAACCCATAGCTACAGAAACAGAAAACCTGTCAGCAGCTGTAATCTCATTCATCTCACACTCTCACAGTGCTTATAAAAAAGGTACTGACACTGTAATTACCAGACAGCACAGCGACTGCCTCAATGAAAAAAAGACTTCTGTCTTACATGAAAGAATTCATTAGCACAAATCACATCGCATGAAAAATGAAAGGCCGGGCCTCCCACCAACAACAGTCAGGGTTCGCTCTCTTTCCCTCAGCATCGCCACCGTGCTGCTGTAACCCACACAGCACCCTGCAGTATGAGCAGTGGTACGGATGGGACAAGCAGCAGAGCGTGACGAGGCAGCACTCAGAGCATCTTGTCCCACTGTGCTCTTCTAAGCTTCATCTACAACATGCTGCTTGAAGCTTGTTGGAAGCCTCTCACAACGGTTACCGACCTCGGTAAGTAATTTCTATTGGAGCCAGGCACTCCCTGCTCAGCTACAGGCAGTGTATGAACAAGTTCCTTTGACTGCTGTACCTATCTAGAGATGACACAGTAAATCCTAGCACACGGGCATACCTAAGTGAGCAGATCTCTGCTGGAGCTCGGTCAGCCTGCGCACTCGTTCTTCGTTTTTGCCTTTCATCTGATCAACATCCAGGCTGAAGTCGGAGTGCAAAGACACACTGTCAGGCTGCAGCATCGGTGTCTGGGCTGGTGGGACATCTTCCTGCAGCAAATGAAAAACACAGAAATCCTGCAGTTACATAGCTGTCCCGGTTTGGCTGGGACAGAGTTAATTTCCTTCATAGCTGCTGAGGCAGTGCCACGTTTCAGATTCAGGAAGAAAACAATGTTGATAGCACATTGGTGTTTTAGTTATTGCAGAGCAGTGCTTACATCAAGTCAAGGACTCTTCAGCTTCTCACACCACCCTGCCGGCAAGGAGCTGGGGGTGCAGCAGCTGCTGGGAAGGAACATAAGCAGGACAGCTGACCTAACTGGCCAGAGAGCTATCTCATGTGACAAAACACAGGCAACGGTAGAACCAGAGGAGCTGGCAGAGGGGCTGCTGCTGCTTGGGGACTGTCTGGGTACAGCTGGCTGCTGGTGAGCCATTGCATTGTGCATCGCTTTTGTTTTATTCATTCTTTTCTTCATTTTGCTTATTCTTTTTTTCCTTCTTATTAAACTGTCCTTACCTCAGCCCGTGAGTTCTCACACTTATTTTTTTAACCTTTCCCCAATTCTCTCCCCCAGCTCCCCTGGAGGAGTGCAAAACGACGGTGTGGTACTGAGCTGCTGCTGCATTACACCACTGCGTTCCTTTTGGTGCCCAACACGGGCCGCGGGCTGAGACAGCAACAGATCTGACCACAGCGTGTTAGAGAGAACACGTTTGCTTGTATTTTTTCATAATTATCACATTATTTTAATAGTTGCTGTCCACAATGTTCATTTGTTGGCTCACAGAGTTGTTCTGGTTCCTCTCAAAGCTGCTTTGGTTGTTGTCAGGGCTGCTTTGGCTGCTCTCAGGGCTGCTTGGGCTGCTCTCAGGGCTGCTTGGTGCAATTCCTTTCTTGCTGTACTTGCTCCCCGTTTTGCTGTTTATCAGCGCAGAGGGCTGGTTAAAGATTGCTTTGGGTCTTCTCACTCTGCTGTACTGCATAACACTCACAAAGTGATGAAAGCATAATCTACTGCTGCACTCAGCATTGCTGCCATCCTTGTTCTTTGGAAACTATCAGCAATTACACTTCTTACCTTTTCTTCTCTGAGAGTCAACCCTTCTCCTCCTGGTCAATTAGAAGAATGCTTAAGATTTGTGTATACCTTTGGGATACCCAAACCAGCACGTTGTTATTGCTGTGTCTCCTGAGCACGTTTCAGGTTTCGTTCTAAGGCTAAACAATTATTTGAGACCACCACCCAGAGCTCTGCCCCAAGGCAAGACAGCTGCAAAGGCATGAGCAGGCACCCAGAACACAGGGCACCTCCAATGCATTGAAACTTCACTCTAAACAAGTGCAGAGATATGAAAAAAGTGATTGAAAAAAGTTACACCATCACCTGGCAGCTCCAAAGAGACACAAATCACTGCAGCATGCCGGGGTTTGACCTTCCTAGCCTCATTTGACCCCAGTCACCACCTTCAAGAGGAAGAGACAGCCTCTGGATCTAACAGCAACAGACCCACAACAACACTGTGGATAATCCAACCCCTGCAACGGACACCATGGCTGAACTGTCACAGGTATCCAAGAAGAAAGAATGGGAGCAGAAGTCAGCTCACTCAGTAAGGGAAGAAGCAGCTTCTCCTAAACAGAGAGCAGGAGAAAGCATCAGAAGAAGCAAATTGCCACAAAGCATTCATAAGAACAGGAGGTGGATGCGACAGAACTCATAAACAAGACAAAAACCTTCTGATCCCTGCCCCTGGGTGAGCTGAGACATACACTAAGATTCCAGGATGAACCCATCTGGGTCACCGCAGTGTGGCATGATATTGCTGCCCAGGTAGAGAACACGGTGGTAACAGCACAACGTGTAGATGCCCACCTACCCAAGAGTCTTCACACACTGAAGAACACCAGAACCACCAACAGGCAGAGCAGGCTGCTAGGATTGAAGTGACTCAGGTAGATCTTGACTGGCAGTGTAAAGGTGAATTATGACTATGGCCATGACGCTTCAGGCCATCAAGAAAGAGGAGCAACATACAGATGGGATAAGAATCAAGGGGTGGATTTGACCACAGACACTGTTGCACAGGTTATCCACAGATGTGAAATATGCTGGAGTTAAGCAAGCCAAGCAAGCCTCTTTGTACGGAGGGCAATGGCTGAAACATAAATACAGGGAGGCCTGGCAGGCGGATTCTATCACCTTCTCACTCACAATAATGGCAAGTGCCATATACTTGCAATGGTGGAAGCAAACACTGGATGGCTGGAAATGTATTTCGTGCTCCACACCACCACCCAAAATATCATCCTGGGCCTTAAAAAGCAGGTCTTACGGTGACATGGCACTCCAGAAGGAACTGAGTCAGACAATGGGACTCATTTCTGAAACAACCCCATAAACACCTGGGCCAAGGAGCACAGCACTGAGTGAGTACATCACATTCCCCACCATGCACCAGCCTCTGGAAAATGGAATGATACAATGGACTGTTAAAAACTACATTGAGAGCAATGGGTGCTGGGATATTCAAACACTGGGGCACACGTTTAACAAAAGTCACCTGGTTAATCAACATTCAGAGATCTGCCAGTCAAGCTGGCCCTGCCCAGAAAAAACTCTTATGCTCTGTAGAAGGAGATAAAGTCCCTGTAGAGCCCTGTGTGTAGGGCACCACAGTATGGGTTAGTCCTGCCTCAAGCAAAGGCAAACCCATGCATAAGGCTGCTTTTTCTCAAGGACCTGGGTGCACTTGGGGGGTAATGCATAAAGATGAGGAAGTCTGCTGTGTACCTCCAGCCAATAATTTGTGTCCAGTTCTGAGCTCCTTGGTTCAAAGACAGGGATCGCCTAGAAAGGAGTCCAGTGGAGGGCCAAAAAGATGATTAAGGGCCTGGAACATCTCCCTTATGAGGAAAAGCTAAGTAAGCTGGATCTGTTCAGCATGGGGAAAAGAAGACTGAGAGGGGGATCTGATAAATGTTTATAACTATCTAAAGAGAGGTGGGAGGCAAAGGGATGAGGCCAGGCTCTTCTCACTAGTGTATAGCAATAGAACAATGGAACCTGGCTTGGCTTCAGCATGCAACAATTCAACACCACACACCATCTCTCCAGCCCTGAATGACTGCTGTGACAGATGGAGCTCAAGGTCGTGGACTAAATAAGCTCAATGGACATTTTAAAGAGATAATCCACAGAAAAAGAGCAATGAGATCTGTACGTTTGTATCAAAGGATGGCAAGGGTGCTGGTGAGGACATATTGGAAAGAGTAAGACCTGAGCATGAGTTAGATGGTGTGGAATGAGGGGTAGTTATTATGCTGGTTTGGGCTAAAATAAAATTAATTTCCTTCCTTCTAGCTGGTATGGGGCTACCTTTTAGATCTGGGAGGAAAATGTTGACAGCACAATGAGGTTTTAGTTATTGCTGAGCAGCGCGTGTGCTGAAGCAGGCACTCTTCTGCTTTTCACACTGCCCACCCCAGCTGGGATTGGGCAGGGAGCTGGGAGGGGACAGAACCAAGACAGCTGACCCAGACCAACAAAACAGATTCTAGTCTACATGCTGCCATGTTGAAACTGGGGGAGTTGGCCAGAAAGCTGCCATTCCTCAGGGAATGGTGGGGCATCAGTTGGCCAGCAGTGAACAACTGTGTTGTGCATCACTTCTTGTGTTGTTTTGGATTTGTGGGGTAGGGGTTTTCTTGTACTTTATTTTTTCCTCTTTCTTATTAAACTGCCATTATCTCAACCCAGGAGTTTGCGCACTTTTTCCAATTCTCTCCCCTAACCCACCTGGTGGGAGCGAGCAAACAGCTCTATCATGCTCAGCTGCTTGCCAGGTTAAACCACAACAACAGCATACTTTCAAAAAGGGCAACTAGCCATTCATGTACACCCTCTGTATCCATGTCATCCAGCCACTAAGGAACCACAAGCACTGTCCAACAACGACAGGTTTGTGTCCTGTCTTCATATTTAAGTCAATCTGGTTACCATACTTACAGTGCACTCCAGTGCTTTCTTCTTTATTCGTCTCCTCTCCCTTGCAGAAAGTGGAAGCTGTGATGATAGGTCAATTTCTTCTAAGGCAGAAAAAGTTTCTCCATTAGCACCTGCAAAATCATAGAATCATAGAATCACAAGGTTGGAAACGACCTATAAGATCATCTAGTCCAACCATCTCCTCTTCTCCATTGCCACCACAAGCACTAAACCATTTCACACAGCACGTCATCCAGACGCCTCTTGAACACTGCCTGACCACTCTCTAAGAGAAAAAGTTCTTCCTTATGTCCAATCTAAACCTCCTCAGATACAACTTGCGGCCATTACCCCGTGTCCCCAGCTCCCTCAGCCGCTCCTCATAAGGTTTGTGCTCCAGACCCCTCACCAGTTTTGTTGCCCTTCTCTGGACACACCCCAGGACCTCAACATCTTTCCTGTAGTGAGGAGCCCAAAACTGAACACAGTACTCAAGGTGTGGCCTCACCTCGAGTAGAGGGGCTGAGTAGAGAGGGATGATCACCTCCCTGCTCCTGCTGGCCATACTGTTTCTAATGCAGGCCAGGATGCCGTTGGCCCTCTTGGCCACCTGGGCACACTGCCTGCTCATGTTCAGCTGAGCATCAACCAACACCCCCAGGTCCTTCTCTTCTTCACACTCATCCAGCCGCTCATCCCCAAGCCTGTAACGCTGCATGGGGTTGTTGTGCCCAAAGTGCAGGACCCGGCACTTGGCCTTGTTGAACCTCACCCCATTCACCTCAGCCCAGTGGTCCAGCCTGTCTAAATCCCTCTGAAGGGCCTCCCTACTCTCAGGCAGATCGACACCACCTCCCAGCTTGGTGTCATCTGCAAACTTACTGAGGGTGCACTCAATGCCCTCATCGAGGTCATCAATAAAGATACTAAACAAGATGGGCTCCAGTACTGACCCCTGGGGGACACCACTTGAAACAGGTCGCCAGCTGGACTTCACTCCATTCACCACGACCCGCTGGGCATGGCCTTGTAGCCAGTTCCTTACCCAAAGAAGTGTATATCTGTTCAGACCACGGGCAGCCAGTTTCCCCAGAAGAAGCCTGTGAGGGACCATGTGAAAGGCTTTGCTGAAGTCTAGGCAGACTATATCAACAGCCCTTCCCTCATCTGTCAGACTGGTCATCCAGCATAGGAGGAGATGAGGTTGGTCAAACACAACCTGCCTTTCACGAACCCGTGCTGGCTGGGCCTGATCCCCTGGACACCATGCACATGCTGTGCAGTGTCATCCAAGATGATTTGCTCCATAACTTTCCCTGGTACTGAGGTCAGGCTAACAGGCCTATAGTTCCCCAGATCCTCCTTACGGCCTTTCTTGAAGATGGGAGTCACATCAGCAAGCCTCCAATCCTCTGGGACCTCACCAGTTAACAAGGAGCACTGATAGATGGCCAAGAGGGGCTCAGCAATCACCTCTGCCAGCTCCCTCAGCACTCGAGGGTGCAGCCCATCTGGTCCCATGGACTTGTGACAGTCCAGATGGAGGAGGAGCTCTCTGACTGCCTCCACCTGAATTGCTGGGGGCATTTTCTGAGCAGCATCCCAGACTTCCAGATCGAGGCATAAAAAGCCCAGAGGATAACTGATCTGGCTGTTAAAGGCAGATGTAAAGAAGGCATTGAGAACCTCAGCCTTTTCCTTGTCCTCAGTGGCCACATTCGCTGCATTCCAAAAGAGGGGATACAGTTCATAGAGGACAGAGAGCCAAAGCCTCATCTTATCAAGGCATATTAAATGTAAACATGCAGCATTTGGCTCAGGTAGCCTCAGAGCTCTGTGTCACTGGGGGTTGAAGAGCACCTGCAGGGCAGCAACAGCTGCCCTCCTGCTCACATCTCTCCACAGGCACCCATCTTGACCAAAATTACAGGCAAGCTATTTGGCCAGATTCTAGACTGATGCACTCACTTCATCTAAGACCATTGAGCATCTTTCTTTTCATCATCTGAACAGTAAATAATAAATAGGATTTCCTAATTCGAAGAATGTAAGACTACAGAAAGCACCAAATGCATTGAACAAGGCTGAAAGCAACACCCTGTGCCCCTCCTAATGTCAGGTTCACCAGGATCCATATGTTAATAGAGTAAGTCCAAATATATTTCAAATTAAAAAAAAAGTTTTTAAGCAAAGCCAGATGTGATTATAATCAGTATGTGGAAAAATACTGAGTTTCATTAAAAAGTACTGCATCTTCCCCATAGCAGAGAATAAAAACCGTATAAGATTACTTCCCTTAGATGATAAAGAGAATTTCAAGGAACTGTAATGCCTACTAATGGAAAATTAACACTTTAGAGACCTGTGCTGGTTGGTTTTCGGTTTTGTTTCATTTCTGGCTTTTATTAGAAATAAAAATAAACGAATAAAGCTCCCCAGCAAGGCGACATCCCAGAGAGAGCATTACACAGAAAGATGCCTTCTCACAAAAAGACATAAAGCAGCCTAAGGCTCTTAGCAGAGTTGTTGACTTTAGGTGTGATCCATGCAAGTTTACTGCAGTACAATTCCATAAAGATCTGCATTTGTACTGATGGCATAATTTACTTTATCACTTTAAAAAAAAAAATAATCACAGTTGCTATACCCACAGCAGCTTCTGAAACAGCAATAACCTGTTCAGAAAAGTATCACTATGCTAAAAGGTACATTTGTGCACTCCTCATGTGCTAAAAGAGAGAAACTCACCAATAAAAGCACTGTCGGATTCCAACAGCAAATTTTTCAAGGATTCGTGGGAGTCATTCCTGAACTGCAAAGGGGAAGCAGAAGACTTGCAAAGTCAGATGCCTCAATATCTATTACCTAATTATAAATAACGTACATTTAACATCTGCTGAAGCTCTGCAAAGGAAACAGCAGCTATGCAGTGTTTTGCACTATTCTATACTTCACAGCTGCAAAAAAGTGCATCTTTTCAAATAGCTCATGTTCTCCTTACGCAGTAGTTTTTGGACTTCTCTGTTGCAGCACCATTTGCTGAAATTGTCTGCACGTGGCAATGGTTGTGGCAGTCTGTGTAAGCCACCATATCCATCAAGGGGTGCATAACAGTCACCACCTGAGCTTTACACCACAGGACAAAGCCGGCAGCAGGCCTGCACCCAAGGTTTGTCCAAAGCTCTGATCAAAAGAGGGAAGACTCCTCATATTTTTGCTTATCCCACCACATGCAATCTGTGGTATTAAAGCACCAAATATCTTCCTAATAATAACAAGCATTAAGATCATTGCTTACAGTTCACTGCATAGTTGCAACCATTTGCAGCAGAAATTCAACTTGAAAATCACTACAAAAATCAAAGCAGTGGAAACTATTTGAGGAAACAAGGGGAAACAAACTTTTTACTGCAAACCACTGCTCTGGAGAAGAATTTCAGGTATTAATTTACAACTCTAACATGCATTGAGGTGATGTATATTTTCCATTTGCTCAGTAATATTTCGTTTCTGCATGAAGTTATAGTGTTATCCTTGAGGCTAACGGCTGTTCCTTGCAGTCTTCCACCATATATGGGCCCACACTCCCACAAAACACCACTGAAGTCTGCTGTTCTGCAGTTAGGTTAGTGAAAAAAAATAAAAACCCAATTCTGATAGCACTCCATTTGGCTTTATTTACACCAGAAAATAAACTTCTCCTTTGAGACAGTGTGCATCACTCAAGTCACGTGGATTCAGAGCTACTGCTGCTGGCTCAGCTGCTTCCACTAATTCACACTCCCAGCAGCAATCTAACATCGTATGAATATAAAGTAAGTATTGATGAATATTAAAAAAGGAAGCTAATGAATCAAACAATCTCTATATACAAAAATAAACAACTTCCACGTCAAGCTTAAGAACCTGTTAATCATTCTATTAAGCAATAGCATTAAAGAAGCTCACTATCTTGGCTGTAATTCTTTCCTCCAAATTCTGTACAAGCCACACAATTTAATAAGCATTAAGCATTTCTTGTGCTTGAAAAAAGCACAGTATTACTTTTTTTTTTTTTTTTTTTTTTTTTTTTTTAAAACCTGTTTTGTTCTTACCAGTCCCATGGTTTGTGGGTTGTAGCCAGAAGGAGAATCATCTTCATCCATGAGAACCACATAGAGAAAAGATCAAATAATTACAGTGTCATAAGAAAAGAGATAACACTGACACACGACGTGCTGACAAAACTTCTGCTACTACATGGAAGAGAAAAACCACTGTCAATTACTACAACTTCCTTTAAAATTGTATACATTTTAACCGAACACCTGAAAACTCCGAAGATCAGTAAAGTGTCTGAATGCCAACATAAGTATTACCAGAAAAATCAAACAGGAGTCAATAGCATATTATTTCTGAGAATACTAGGGTTCTCACTTGAGGGTTCTCAAGTGCACACACTTCTGAAGGGCTGGATATATCAGAAAGACCTCAATTTGTGAGATGGTTTACCATGGGTGTCCAACTTCTTAGCTTGCCTGAGCAATTGCCTTGGGCCACATTCAAAACATATCATATAGTTAAGGTACTTAAGGATCAAAGATTTTTAAAACATTTTTTATTAAAAGATTTTTCTTCTTAAAAGAGAGCAACAAAAAACTACCGGGTTGGACATGTGTAGTTTTAAACATCAAATCAACCCATGAGAGCACAAAAGGTTGCTGCACGAATACCTGGGTTTCTCTTTTACCCTCCCCAGTTTCACCAGTTGAGACCTTAACATCTTTACACATTATTTGAAATACTGTATCTGACAAGACATTTAGGTACACAGCTAGAAAGAAGTTTGTTTTGGGACACCCTCTGCACACTGCTGAACCCCAGTGAAACTAGGACATGGTAATGAGAAAACACACCAGCTTAAATAACTGCAGATGAGACAGCAATTAAACAGCCATAAACAGGAGCAGAGAAAGTCTGCACCAACATGCAAAGGAACTTCTTCACAGTGAGGGTGACAGAGCACTGGAACAGGCTGCCCAGGGAGGCTCCAGATTCTCCTTCTCTGGAGATATTCAAGACCCACCTGGACTCCTACGTGTGCAGCCTGCTGTAGGGGGCTTTGCAGGTGGACTGGACCTGATGACCTCTAGAGGTCCCCTCCAGCCCCTATGATTCTGTGAATCTGAACTTTCCAAGCTATACGTGAGAACCTGAAAGTATATGGCCTTCCTATTATAAGATTATACTGCCTTTTCTAGTGTATTTTTCTTTTCTTATCTTCATCTTCACAGGTATTCTGTACATTTCATTTGCTTTTCTTTTATTAAATATATTTGTGAATTAAGAAGAAAAAAAGAGTGTAAACTACACTATTTATCATCCCAGAAGTAGCTGCTAGCAGTCCTATGGACAGCCACAGAATCATAGAATGGCTTGGGCTGGAAGGGACACCAACAATCACCAGCCTCCAAACCCTTCTGTTGCAGGCAGAGCCAACCACCTTCAGATCTGGTACTAGACCAGGCTGCCCTGGGTCCCAACCAACTTGGGCTTGAACACCTCCAGGAATAGAGCACCCACAACCTCTCTGGGCAGCTTGTTCCAGCACCTCACCACTCTCTCTGTAAAGAACTTCCTCCTGATATCCAATCTAAACCTTCCCTCCTTGAGCTTGAAAACATTTTGCCTTGACCTATCACTGTTACCCTTGTAAAAAGTTGATTTCCTTCCTGTTTATAATCCCCTTTTTAAATACTGGAAGGCTGCAATGAGGTCTCCCCACAGCCTTCTCTACAAATATTTGTTTTAAGCTGGTAAGGCAATGCACACTATCATACAGTATGATGAAACAGGAAAGCCTTTGCCACAACAGCCTGTAACACGGCCTCTTATCCACAATACATATTGCTTTAATTCATCTTCCTGTCTGCCTCATATCAGACAATAAAACTGCTCATCGATTTTCACTGAGGGGAAGAAGATGAACTTGTCTCTGAGGAAAATGAACTGGAAATACAGAGATAACATGGTAACTAATTATCTAGCTCAGTACGTGCTGACAGGCTATAAATGATGTTGTAAAGCAGTAAATGGGATTGAGAGAGAGAAAAGGCTGCTTGAGGATCCTCTGTAAGATTCAGTGGAAAGTTATTTTAGAAATTAGCTCCTTGTGTTCCAGCAGAAAATGCCTGCTGCTAGTTTGCCTCCACATAAGACTGCAGTATCCATTCAGCATTAGCTTACATCTAATACAACCACTCAGCCTTAAAACTAATGAAAAAAGGTAAGTTTGCTTTCCAGCTAGTGGAGGTTGCTCTCCAGGCAACATTAAATCAGAGCCTTCTCAGACTGCCTGTTAAGTAATACTCCAATGGGAAGAAAACCAAAACCAGAAACACACAGTTCTCCACTGAAACTACTGACCTCTTTTACACAATTTCAGTCCACCCCAGAAAGGGCAAAACTAAACGCAACCCTGCACACCCAATTTTGACATTATGTGATATTTAAAATCTTGTAATCAGCCCAGAAGATGTTACAGAGATGCTGATTTGTAACTGCCATGTTATATTATTCATAAGCAATACTGCCCACCTTGCTAGAACACCAAAACATCCACCCATTCTGGAGTTGCTAGCAAGTTGCAAAATCTTACACATGATTTCTAAAGCAAAGTCTGTTCTAGGATACAGATTTCTGAATCTGTGAAACATTCAAACCATGACTACAAACATAAAAGGAATTTAGTACTAAGAGATAAAAGTAGAAGAAGACACATTGGCTGCACTATAACTGATACAGCTTCAAAGCCATCTCCTCCAGCGAGAACTGAAAAGGTGCTGGGAGGGACTTACTGCTAACACCTCCACCAGGTATCAGCTGAAGATTTTTACTGCTCTATGATTTTCTTTAACAGAAAGTAAGAAACCTAATTCTCTCCTGCATTGTTCTGAAGCAAGCACGAAGCAGTAATTAAATTCCTTTCAGGGAAATAAGGAGAAATAGTCACACTAATTTTTAAAAGAAGACATTCAATACTTCTGTGCTTTTTAATGTGACAGAATTCAGTGTTCTGGTGAACAGAAGTGCTTTACACTTCTGTGCTGCAGTGCTGACAGGGAACATCAAGGTAAAATCAGAGCTGCCATTTTTTAAAAACCTTCATCAATACAAAAGCAATAGACAAAGCCACTAAAATTATCTCGGTCCATTCATTCCTTACCTTCTGCTTCTCTCCTCATTCTCATTCTGTCAAGTTTCTTCTGCTGCTCTCTCAACAGAGCCTGCTGTTGAATTTCTAGAGTCTGGTCATCTTTTGGAGGATCAGGATACATTTGCCTTAAGCCTACACGTGTTTCAGAATCTAGAACAAAGATAGGAAATAAGAATTTTACTTCAAACTAATGTTTCTGGAAAAGAAATTTTAAAGCAGTTACACATTCACAGTCAGAAGAAACATTAAAAAGAATGGTGACAATGGCATTCTATCTCCCAAGCTGTTTAGTAGCACACCTTTATGGCAGGCATAAGAGATGCAGGCTGATATACCCTCATTTTAAAGAGCTTGCACTCCTGTTTAACTTCAAAACGACATCTCCAGCCAGAAGGCCCTTACAGAGAAGAGCAATGCTTTCTCCCTCCAAAATCTAGAAGGCATTTTGGGGGGTGTCCATCGATCAAATTAGAAATGTTATGAGAACAGCTCAAATCATATAATTAAACAATTTATCAAATTAAAATCTTTCAAAGCATTCTTTGAATCAATATTCAACAGTTGACAAACATTTTGGAAAAGAAAAACATTTCTCCATCAAAATTACATGTATTCTTTAAAAGACCCCCATAAAATTTAGCAAGGTTCCCCATAAGGTATGTGCCAAGTGGTTGCACACTGATTCTGGCAGTGGTGCAGTACCTAACAACAAACTGTAGACATTTGTAGAAACACTCACACTAAGTGACATACATGCATGCAAAATGCTGCCCACAGAGCATGCTGCGCATAGGCAGTGGCTGAGAAGAAGCCAGTGTTCTTTGTTTTAAATCCTGAGTGACGTGGAAGATGGAGGAAAAGATGTTTCACAGACTTTCTTCCTCAGCAACAAGATCTCCCTACCTTTGTATTTAAGTTCATTAAAATCCCAGATGTTCTGCACGTTGACAGGATCTTGTGCATCCTTTGACGAAGGCCGCCTCACCGGAGCCTGCAGACGCAGCCTGGCCATCTCAAATATGTCCTTTGGATTCTTCTCTCTCCTCCCACTTGAAAAGTGGGTGAAACAAGCAAAACATCATTTCAAACCGCAATACTCATGAATTACATGAAAGCATAGTTTAATGCTAATAAAACTCACTTCTTATACTTAGACACTGAGCAACTGTTTATTTAAAGCTACTAATTTGAAAATAATCACACTGCATATCATGTAATGAGAAGAAATAATCTATTTGAAACAAAGAAAAAAGAACCTCTTACTTTAAGGAACAGAACTATGACTTCTGATCTGATGAGTCTTTTGCAACTAGTGGGTACAGTTACCTAGCAGAGTTTGGAAGCAAACCATGAAGTTTTAAATAAAAGGGTATGAATTTCTGTAAGGAAGAAAGTACTCCTACAGCATTGCTCTATTTAACAGATACTGCAGTCTCCAGACACAACTCACAGCCTTGGAGGGAAGGCATTGAGATAAAAACTTAGACATCAGTTTTAGACCAATAGACCAAATATTCTAACTACCAACATTATCAACACACTCATTCTTAGACTAAAATTTAGAAAGATTTCTGGAAAAAACAACCAGCCAACCACACACCAGAAAAATGAAAAAGGGTATGTGCAAGTTTAATGTCCACATCTTCATTTAACACATCATATTAGCCAACTGACACTTCTAATACACAGTAGCTCCAAGTTCCTGTATAAAAGCTGACTTCTAAAAAATGAAGACGAAATTCTCACCGTGTAACTGGTCCATCATCATCACTAGCCACATTTAGCAACTGTTCCTGCAGTCGCCTCTCTTCACTGCGAAGCTGTTTCCTCATCTCTGATAATTCATTTATCACATTCTTTCTTTCTTCTGTAATTTAACACCAATAAAGTGTTAGAGACACTTTTCTGCCTGCCTCGTAAATGCAAGGTGAAAAAAGTGACAATGCACTGTTAATTAAAGTGATCAGATATGCACAAGCATTTCATACTTTAGAAACCAGGGGAGAACTTGTATTTTAAGGCAGCAGAAGGATGAAATCACCAGAACAGCAAAAAGCATTCAAACTTCAACAGAAATGCTCTGCTGCATTTAAAAAAAGGAAAAGCTAAGAAGCAACTGGATGCTGACAGTAAGCAGCCTTATTCTGCAATTTGTAAATCTACACAGTTCTCCTGAGAGTTAGAAGACAGGAACTAAGGTGGTATCAACACATAAAACCCATTTCTGACTCCTAAATCCCTCTGGACAGTTCAAAAGAGAAATATCAATCTGCTTAGTGCCATCTCTTAAGTGTTAAGGAGTTCCAACTTCAACACTTATTTTTAGAGTGTGCTCATGCTGAATTTTCAGAACTACTGTTGGTCTCAGCTGCTGGGTTTTTGTAGTTAGGACAGCATTCCTCAAAAAGCATCAAGTTTCATAAATTCCTTGTTTTTCACATTACATACATTCTAGCAAACACCTTTTAGTTTGACTGCAGAATCTATCAGGCGAGCAAGTTTTACTAGTTTAAATGCTCCTACACGAGAGTTAACCCATATTTCTTCATTTCTCTCAATTTCCATGAGCTGCATTAAGAACCTCTTTCCTAGTGGAAGAGCTACAACAAACCCAGGTACTGACCACATT
Source organism: Centrocercus urophasianus (assembly GCF_019232065.1). Lineage (NCBI taxonomy): Eukaryota > Metazoa > Chordata > Aves > Galliformes > Phasianidae > Centrocercus > Centrocercus urophasianus. Next base: position 32,363,165 of record NW_024884253.1, read on the forward strand.
TGTAGGACAGCACTTACTGTTACGCTTCATGTGTTTTTGCAGTGAAGGCAGTACCTACCAAGTGCTCGCAACTGATTTCTTCTAGCTGGGACAGGTGGAGAAGGAGCTCTGGGTTGTGGAGGATCCTAATCATCAGAATGAACACAAAAAGTTAACACGTCATAGTAAGCAACTACACCAGCCATAGCAGCCTTTCATTTCCTTACTTGATGTCCAACTTATTAACTACCACTACTACCAGAAAAAAAACAGTAACCTAGCAAGTCATTAATGCATAGGGCTTTTTTGTTTGTTTGCTTTTTAAATCTGATCTTTTAAATGCATTAAGCAAGTTATAGCAATATGAACTGTAACACACTCAGAGATCTGACCACAGCTGTGCTATGTGCTGGAAGGACATACAGATAAACAAACAAATTGGTTTTAGACAAGGTTTAAAGTCTTAAAACATCTTCTGAAACTGCACTATATTTTGCCAAATTATCACTTCCTGGTAAACCCATTTAAAAAAAACTTATAGTCCAATTCATTCCTACATACATAGTAAAAACAGTTTCCAATAAAATGTCAGAAATGTAGCTCAAGATTCACAATTATTTAATCTATTCTACTCATTACAGGAGGAATTTTAAAAAATACAGAAGGTGAAGTGTAGCAGCAAACTTTTTGTACCTTCAGGAATACAAAACAATGCCCACAATGAGGTTACAAGTCTGAGCTAAGTTCTTTTCTTAGTGAACATTCTGGATTACTGGATTCACAAGCCAGAACCCAGCAACAAACTGAACGTGAGGAAAAAAAACCTCAGCTGCTTATCTCTACCCTTTGCCATCACTGTAACCCTCCTTTGGAGGCTCTCTAATATCTTTATAACCTTCTGTCGTGGTGCCATGCATTCAGTGCTCATGGCAAGGCCACAAAGCACAGAGCAGAGTGGGACAATTCATTCCTTCAACCAGCTGACAAGGATCCTTAGATCTCTGGAAAGATGAACAGAGCATTTACTCTGAAAAACAAGAGGCTCTTCACTACAGAAAGCACACAATGTGCAGAAAAAAATTAAAATAAGACACCCCAAACAATTCTTATGTTCTCAATAACATTAAGCTTTACAGCCATTAAATAACAATAAAGACCATCTCTAGTTATTCACTGTGTTCCAGTGAACAAATGGGCAAAGAGGAAAAACTGAGTAGGATTTCACACGCTGCGCTGACTTGAATATAGGTAAGTAGAATGACAAAATATCCTGAGTTGGAAGGAACCCACAAGAATCATCAAGTGCAAGATGACTAGAAAAATCCTACTTGTGAGTAGTAAGATACATGGCTTTCAGCTGATGGAATCCTCTCTTCTTTTCTTATTGACTTGTTCTGAAGAGCAGGAATGACAGGAGAAGGTTTCCTCGAGAACTGTAAGGAGTAAAGAAAGACTGGAACTACTTTCCTAAAGGCTCTAAAATATACATATATTATACACATGAAGAGTTTTGTTAACATGCTTCATTTGACAGTAAAATGCTTTTATTTATCGTTAATTGAAGCATTTTTATACTTAATATTAACTTTAACTCTTAACCCCATAAAATGATTGCAAAAATAATTTCATGTGATTTTATTTACTACATGTAGAAGTTTTAATATGTGTTTCTGTGTTGCATGCCTTTTTCAGTTACAGTTGTTACTTTTTTAATTTTTCTTATTTTATTTATTATTATTATTATTTTTTTTTTTTTTTTTAAACTCCAGCCAATTCCATTGTATTTGTTTTGGGGAAATGCTTTGTAGAAACACGGAAGAGAAACAGTTCTGTAATTTATATTGCCTATTACAACTTCGTAATGGACTTCTCATCCAGGTCAAAGGAAAATAATTAAATTATAAAAAGCCTCTTTGCTGAAGATAAACTGTCCTTCAGTCCCCTAAAATATTTAATAACTTCTCTTTGTGTTTGGTCCTCAGCAAAAGCAGGCTAAAGTTCCTCATAGCAGATTTAAAAAAAAAAAAACAAAAAACAGAGTGCAGCTTACTAATATGGACATTGCTCTATAGTACTTTCAAATGAAACTTTATCAGCAAGATAAGGCTCCACTGTACTGTGTCTGATATTTTCCCATCAGCTGTACTGCACCTGCTAAGTGTACTGGAGCTGAGGAGGCCAAGAAGGGAGCAATACTGGCAGAGGTTTCTGAAATCATACTCTCTTTTCAAAGCATTTATTCTTGTAAATTAGGAAGTATTTGGTATCTTAGAAAGTAACTGAAGCATTACCATTTTCTTTTCCTCTTCTATCTTGGCATCTTTTTCCTTCTCAAAATACTGTCTAAGTTGTTCATCTCGCTTTTCTTCTTTTTCTTTCCTTCTTTTTTCTGCCTCTTTTTGTCTTTCTTCATCTAATCGAATAATTTCTCTGTTTTTTAACCTTCGCTGTAATAAAAACATTATCAGTACCTTCAAAAAGATTCAACAGTTTTAAGGTTTTGCTTTTTTTTCCTTGGAGAAATTAGAACTCAAATAAGCTGTTAGTATGAAATATGAAAGTATATTCCAAAACATTCAAATTCAAATCCAAAACAGTGTCATGAAGATAGAGCAGTCCTGGCTCTACAAACATTTAACAGAATTTCTCATAACTTCAATACACATCAGTTTTTGTCCCCACATCCACGTCAGCCAGCCAAATTGTAGGCCACCACTTCTAAAAGAAGCACGACATGATAGCAGTGCCCACAGAGAAAGGTCACAGCTTTAATCTTCCTATGAAAACCAGTTGCTTCCTATGCTACCCATGCCCCATTCTCTTATCCAGAAAACCCATCCAACTAAACTGTGCATGAAGAACATAAAGTTTTAGAAATCCCAAACTACACCTTCCCATGTAATGTTTCCTAATCACAAAAGGTACTGAAAGATTTTCCCAGATCTGATGGCCCTATGTCCTTGTCTCAGAGTTATTTATGAGACTTTGAATTACACAAAATCATTCAATTTTCCACATCTGATCGATAAAGTTTGAGTTTGAATTAAATCACAAGTTCACCTTGTGACAAATACTTATTAAACTTGAAATACTTATTAGACTTGCTTGGGATTCTTCCAAAAAAAGTAGTATTTTATCTCAAAGATACATTCTGGCCAAATAATCAAACACGCTTTCTGAAATAAGCTGTATTCAGAATACAAAAACTGCATTAGAGCTAGATGGAAGAGACTAATGAACATAAATGTGTCTCTGTTTGTTTTTAATTGACTGATTTGACAAAACTTCTTGTAGTGGCCTCACTGACAATTTTCTTTTAATATGTGTGCGCCTCTGACAGATATAAAACTAAATTTTTTTCTGAGAAGAATTAATGATATTTCAAGTTGGCAGCACACTATAAAAAGCAAGAACGTGCATTAAAAATGATCGTTTCCTACAATTTTTTTTCTCCTCTGATTAATGTAAGCCACTTTAATTACAGAGGCAACTTCACAATATACTTCTAACTTTACCCTCTTGATCTAGAAGACAAATACTTCAAAGGGTTAAATTAGGATGAAAGAAGTGAAGAGATCAAAATATTACACCTCCTCCTCTTTCCTTCTTTTCTCTTCTTGTTCATCTTCATATGCTTTCTGAATTCTCCTCCTCTGTTCAGCTAGTCGTTTCTCTTCTTTTTCTTCTTCCAGTCTAAGTTTTTCTCGCTCTGCTTCTTCCCTACGTCTCTTTTCATCAATCTAGAAAACAAAGCAAAGAAGTATTCAGCTATCAACAGACAGCAGTAATCTCATAAACATCTCCCATCGTGAACATCTACAGAACTTTGAATCTCTGCTCATGCAACCAACAATTGTATGCAACAACTGAAAGATCTCAAAGGCCAGCCTATGTTTCAATTTCAGGATTCCTTTAACACAAGCCAGTACTTTACTGTTTCTTTTTGGCAACTATTTACTGAACCATCTTTCAGTACAAATGCTAATTATATGTGCTAGTACTAAAATCTGAATATTCGCAAACATTTTCTTCCGGAGGTACCAAAATAACACTTTACCAAACAAATAAGAAGATGGGAAACCAAAGAAAAAAAGACACAGTGATTGTCATCTTCTTTTCCACAATTGTATTACTAGACTCACCATTGACTTACTGCAGCCAAAGCCCATTCTTAATTACTTTTGGCAGCCCTATACATAAAGAAGGACTCAAGCTTTTCATTCATTAAGAGATACACATCACAGAATCATAGAATGGCCTGGGTTGAAAAGGACCACAATAATCATCTAGTATCAGCCCCCCTGCTGTGTGCAGGGTCGCCAACCACCAGCCCAGGCTGCCCAGAGCCACATCCAGCCTGGCCTTGAATGCTTCCAGGGATGGGGCATCCACAGCCTCCTTGGGCAACCTGTTCCAGTGTGTCACCACCTCTACGTGAAAAACTTCTTCCTAATATCAACCTAAACCTCCCCTGTCTCAGTTTAAAACCATTCCCCTTTGTCCTATTACTATCCACCCATGTAAATGTTTTTACTTCTAAATTATTTACTATTTCCTTGATGATGTAATTACACTGACATCTAATTCACATAAAGTAAAATTACACACAAAGCTTTATGGACAGAAGACAGAAACTGATAGAACAGCAGTCACACTTTAGAAAGCCATCAACAAATAACCAGATTATTACTGTCCCAAAGACAATGACAAGTGCATGTCATTCTGACAAACATGCACTTGTAACACGCTCATTTCCAAGGGCAATTTTTTTCCTTTACGCATTTATGTAAGCTTGTACTGTATGAACTGCTTGAGAACTCCAAACTGAATTTAGAGGGTCACATTTCGGAAAAGAGACATAATCTAAGTTAATGAAGCCAATTATTAATAGCATCATTTTCATAACCATTTCTTATGAAGGGGAAAAAAAAAAACAGATTCAACAGCATACAGCTCTCAGCATACACCCTGCTTGCAGAACTGGCTGCGACACAAAAAAACCTTTGGCTGGTCAACCTTATCTAGTGATTTACTTTGCACGTAATCCCTCTTCAAAAAAAATAATTATTTAACATGACAAGTGGTGTAAGCATTCACCTGTAGACGAAGAAAGTTTTTGTATGACTCTTGTCGCTTCAGTTGTTGTGGAGATGGCAGCTCACCAAACACATTGCCCCGAGCAAAAGGAGAAGTCTGTGCAAATGCAAAACCTAAGAGGGAGATAGGGAAAAAAAAAATCCAGCTAAAAATCAAATCAAACTGAAGAGAGCAAACCAGAGTGAAGGAGGAGGAATGCGAGACGCCCCTTTCACAAAGTAGTTATGACAGCCCTAATTCAAGGCAATAGCTGAAAACAACAGTTGCAATTAAAAGTTTTCACACTGTCTGTCTAGAATGTTTTTACTGCTCTTTAATGTCTGAGCTAGATGCCTTGTTACAAAATGACACCTACAAAAGATTTTAGGATATCATGAAACAAGTCACATATTTTACCCTGAAATCTACAGTTTAAGATCTAAAAAAATGTCACACTGAAGTTAATTACAATAGCAAACATTCTGTATTTCATAATTCTATTGCTTGCCATCTAGTCTGATTTAACACACATAGCTCTGTTTCTTGGGTTTATTCAATATTTAAAAACAGAGTATGAGGTAAAGTAGCAATGGATACTACGAACAACAAAGCCAAAAACTGGCAAATAAAATTCTAAGCACTCAGAAAATGGAATTCTGCCATTGTAAGGCACCTTCTGTTCCATGAAATTTGAAGTGTCAGGTCTCTTTGAGCTCAGCAACTTTCTCCACTGTATTGGAAACAACATCACTGGGGACAGGTCACCAAGTTAACCTTCCTGAGCTAAGAATGTGTCATAACCATACAGTCCCAATAGCTCTAGAGAAGAGGATCAACTCAGATAACAGAACAGCCTCTGCAGAACAGGATCTCTACAGGAAGTGGAGGAGAAAGAAAATAAATAAGCGTAAGTTGTGTTCTCTTTTCAACTGATACAGCATGATCCTCATTCTTACCATGTCTCCTCCAAAGGACATAGTGCCTCAGGGGTGTGCAAACACCACAACTCCACTAAGCTGAGATGAACAGAGCTACAAGCTGCTCTCATGCTCCTCCCTTACTTTTCCCTGTGCAGTGGCTTAACACCCAAGCCAGATGAAAGCAGAAACAAGATATACATTTATTCCCATAGAGACAGACAGGCTTACTTCTACTACTCAGTTCTAATTACAGAATCAAATACTTTCAGGTTAATGCTAGTTTTCCTTACACTGAATCACTGTTTGAATGCTTCCAAAACAGAACTTATATGTGGTTCTTCAGGATGGATTTACTTCACACAATCCATTCTGTGCAGAAATTCACAAGAAAGCTTATATATCATTTAAAAGGCACCAACACAAGGCAGACAAGTTACTATGGAATGCATCCAGGAATTAACTTATTGTGTAAAAGCTACTACCCAGCAAGCTCCTGTTTAGCAGGAGGGAGAAAAATGAAATAAAATAGAAATAATCTAAACAAGGTCATTTTAATGCCTAAGTGGGAGGTGCAAGGCCATCCTGGTCACAACTCTCATCCATATCACCTTCTGTTCTCAGTGTCAATGATCTAACCAGGTGACTCTTGGCTTTAACAGCCTTGCCTGTTCCACCTCTTACAGCCTTGCCTGTTCCACCTCTTACCAAATGGTTAAATACACAGTGTATCAGGTAGGAAGAGCGAGACAGCACAGAAAGAAAGGAAAAAAAAGATTCAAGAGTCAACAGTCGTGACATTGAACACTGATCTTGGGAAACAGATCCGTGTTCCAATTAACATCTTTACATACAAGTGCAACAGATGGAGTAGGAAAAAAATCAGCATATAAGCTGACCCAAGCAGAGCAGGGCAGATCCTGGGGACAGGTCTGGAGTATCACAGCACTCTCATTCAGATGTCTCATGAAACATGAGAGAAAGATGCATTTGTTTTTTAAATAAGAAAGTCAAATAGAATCCCTAAAATTTGGAGGCAGTATGCAGGGCTGCATATCTACTTATCGTACCCATTCCCTCTTTGAACTTAACTATGCCTGTTTCATCTTACACCATCATCTACCTGCAGGCCATCTTCCCTACTTCTATGGCATTTTTCTCCTACTATACAGTCCTATTTCACTGCACCATTTAGAAGTAAAATAAATATGTATCAAGATTTGATTATGTAACTTTGAACCTGGAAAACTAGTGTACTGATTCTGACTGTCAACAGTTACCATTTATCACTATTGATGAGACAGATAGGAGAATATATTTTCAGCACACACAAATGACAGCAATAGAGAAGTTTGCAGAAGAATAATTATTTAGACTTCAATGGCACAAGGCACTAATGCTGCTAAAGGACTACAAGAAAGGAGGAAAAGAAACTAGAAGAGTTTGATCACTAAGACCTACAATTAGAGCTATAAGAGTGTTCTTAAAAACCTGCTATTTTATTTGTAGATGCTCCTGCGTTCTCAGGTCTTGGTGAGGCCAAACTTAGGTCAACAGATACAATAGCCCTTTTATCTTCGTATAATCTCGCCTCCGGATTATGATACGCATCTTCATTTTGCTTGTGCATCATATTCAAGTCAGCTGAAGGAAAGGGGAAATAACTGTTTGTAGCATTTTGTTCTCACATAAGCACGTTCACCATAGATTCTCAAAAACGGGGCTTTTTAGCAGACTTCATTTCTGGACGCAGCAACTACAGGAACAAAAAATTTAAGCAAAGACAAGAACATATATGCTACAGTGAAATATTAGTTACAAGGAATTCTTTTGCCAGGAATGATTCCTCATAGCAAACCTCTGCCCCACCAGAAGCTATGAAACGGAAAGGCAAAGAGCTCAAAGACAAAACAGACTGAAACAGTTGTGATGATGAGCACCTATTTCCTAAAAGCTGTAAAATACTTCTCAGTTTAGAATTGGTATTTTAAGTACTGAATCCCTAGTGTATTTCATTCCTTTAGGGGCAATAACCACAATAAGCCATTAAGGTGTATTGTGGTCTTCATGTCACCTTAATAGTCCAAGTGTTGATGTCTGTGCAAAATAGTGTCATCCAATTTTTTTTTTTTTAAGCACATTTCAATCAAGATTTACACACTGCTTATTTGTTACCAGAAAAATCCTGGTCAAAGATCCAATTTCAGCTCATCTTGAAACATTCACTGTATTACTCCTAAAAGGCTCATTTTCAAAATAAAGACAAAGAAAACCAACCCTACTACATAGTTTCCAAACTATGTTTCAAAATAGTCATTCTGATACATAGGAATCACTGTAGTCATTTAAACACACAGGTTTCAAATACTTGAAATTACATCCCTCTCTGTAAAGGACCTTTTGCATTAGTGTTTCCAGAAGCTGTTTACAGACATCTTCAAGAAGGCAAAAGTCACACTGCACAAAATAAGAGACATAGCAGAAACAGCACATTATGTTTGATGATGTTTCACTCCTACCTTATCCTTCAAGTTGCTAAAGTACAATGGGGATAAATAACTTCAGATACATAATCCAGGAAAACTAGCTAACAATCTTCTCTTAGTTCCCCATTCACAAACAAATTTCTGAGGAAGTATATGCACACTTTAGGCTAACACAAGCAACCTCTTTTTCTCTGGCTTACACTACCCACACTGTCATAAAGCCTGGAGCAAGAAACCAGGTACTCAAATGCTGTGCTTAAAGATAGGCAGTGACAACATCTCTACCTGCTCTGGGGATAAACACAAGCTTCTAAGCTTACTATTTGGGCACACAGGTTTTGCAAAGCCTTTGAACCTTACCTCCATCTTCAAATGACTAGCCACATGCCATTGGGGTGTCATAAAATTGAAACTTATTACCCATATATGGACTGTTACCCTGTGTGTGTTCCATGCTTTCAAGATTCTCGTATTTTAGTACCAGAGGACATATTCTGAAAACCTAACGGGAAGGCAGCATCATATTCCAATAGCATGAAAATCAATTTGCATCAGCTGTATTCAGCTTTCCACAAAATGAAACTGACTGGTGTCATACCCCCGAATGGGGATGAGAAATGCTTGTCTCAAACATCACATTTGACTTCTACTGGATAATTTCTAGAGTCTTCCCTTTCTTTTCCACATTAATTGGAAGCATTTAAATTCTTTCAGCTGGGAGGAGGAATAAGAAAACATCAAGTCCATTTGACTTACTATTTCTGTGTGCTGTAATTATTACCTCTTGAATAAACGACAGAATCATGAAGGAAGCTGAATCTTTAACACTGAAATCAGGTTGGATATGATACAGAATCAACATGGCATTTAAATTCACCTATGCAAAACCTACTCTAGTTTCCTTATACCATATGCCTGAAACAAACCCATCTCCCAATAGCTGCTAAAGAGCCAGTATAGCTATTTTCAAGCTAAGATGCTGAAGGCAAGAATTGAACTAGAATAGGCCTACAAGAGATAAATGGCTGCTGAGATGTGGCATAAGTCCTCAAGTCACAGGATCAAATGTGAGCATGCAAACATCCTTCATTCAGCTGAAATGATTGAGGGGATTTCCAAAACAGTTATGGCAATTACATGGAGATAACAGTTCAACAAAAGAAATACTTTGTGGCACTTACTTTAATGTTAAGAAATTCATTTTGAAATGTATGAATCTAGTTGTGCTTACTGAGAACTATTTTAATTTCTGCACAAAACTTTGTTGCTGTAGTGAACCCTACAGCAAAACTGCACATAGAGAAAGCTTTGCCTAAACGCAGGGACTATGTCCAGGATCCAGAATCATAAATTTGAGTTGTACATCTACCTCTGATTTACAGAAGGCTATAATCTGGGCAAGTTGTTCATCTGCCATCTCCCAGCCTGCTGCTCCCATCTTGTATAAAGCAGCGCTTAGAAATAGAAGAAATAAAATTTTAAAACATTACTGACAAACTGCCATTTACACAACCATTTGCCAGCAGTGCTACTTGGAGATTTAAGTATTCCACTTAGGTTTAGATATTTTTTCTAACATTTTCCATGTCACAAGTAAAGCTTTCTAAAAACCTGGAAAATGTTTATATAAAAGCCTCCAGAACAGACCTCAGCCTATTTCTACTGCAGCTTTTTTTCTTTTACCCTTTACTTTTGCATTTGTTCTTCATTTAAAGCTGACATCTACTTTTTTTTTTTTTTTTTTTTTTTTAATATTACCCTTTGAATCATTCTACTGAAATGAAATCGATTACTTAAATATTCCCAGAGCACATCAGCTTAAAACAAGTATTTCTGTTTGTAAATAAAGCATTATCAGTGCTACAAAACATGAAATAACATATGTGAATAAAGCCCTTACAGGAGCAAGAGAATCCTCAAAAGACAGCCCATAGTTTTGGCAAACATACTTATCAGATTTCCTTTTGCATCTCTGAGAGGAGCTCCACCACCACCTTTTCCCCAGGGGTTGTAATTCCTCATTTCTGCTTCTAACTTGGCTTCGTAACGTTCTTTCTCTTCTTTCTCTTGTCTGCGTCTTTCCTCTCTCTCCCTTATCTAAAAAGAAACAATCCAAAATTAATTGCTTAAAAATATCACAAGGCGTATAATTTGATTAAAAAGCCGAAGAAGTAAGGTGAGTGCACTCATCCCCCCACCTGTATCTAGTAAACTTCATTTCACTGCCTACCAGGCAGACAGAACACCAAACTGTCACAACACACAAGTACAGTTGTGTGTGATCACAGAGGAACACTTTGGAAGTCTTTCAAATATTCATGTCTGACACCTGCAGTAGATCGAAAGTCCCACATTCTTGGATCTTATGATTATTATTATTATTAAGAGGAGGTTGTCCTGCTTCTCATTCTGACACATTTTGTTCAGCCTGAACTCAGAGATGGGATAAAGACTTTTACCCAGAAACAATAAGAGAATGTGATACAATTCTGAAACTATTCATTAAACAGCTGTACTACAGTAAGACATGATGATATATGCAAATAATGCGTGACTGCTCATATGGTTTGTTTTCCTTTGAGACTGCATTAAATACACATAACAGTGTCCTTACTACTTCATGTAGCTCTCATAAAGAGAACAGCTGTTAAAAAAACCAATCTAACTTCTATTCAAAGCTCCTGAAACACACTGCTATTTCTGTAGCTAAATTACATTAGCACATTAAGTTTATTCCTTTCATGCATCAAATAAATAAAAATAAGTTTCCCTTTATCAAGGGAAATGGATTCTTATCCAAGAATGGCTTGGATTGGAAAGGACCTGGAAGATTACCTCCTTCCAACTCCCTGCCATGAGCAGGGCTGCCACCCACTACATCAGGTAATCAATCAAAGACAATTTTGGATGAGACGCCATGAGTCAAAACAAAGACACATCCAATCTGCAGACTGTTTCCATGCTTAGATGCATGATTTAGCAAAGGGTTGTTAGAGTTAGGATAGTATGGTTAGGTTGAGGTTGGACTTGTTGATCTTTAAGCTCTTTTCCAACCCACCAATTCTATGATTCTATGGCTTTGTGTACAGTGAGAAAATGAGAAAAAGAATGTACAGTATATTCTGCTCACTTTTAAAGATACACAGAATTATAGCTTTGAAAAATTATCTTGTCAGGATTGCCAGATCTTTATGTCAAATTGTGCAGTCTCTCACGTGGCAGTAAGCTTGAAAAACCTGCTGTTTACCTGAAGAGCTAAAATGAGCTAAAGAAAGGTCAGAGGACCAGCAGAAAGGAAACAATGGAAAAAGGGAGGGTTAAGAAGGCTTTTTTTACTAGCAAATGGAATGAATATCTCTGAAAGAATACTACAGTTACAACCATTACATGTTAACAAGAAGAAAATGTCAGCAGCTTTGTAATCAGTACCTGCTGCTGCAATTCTTGCTGATAAGACAACGTCGCCTCTTTGGAAGGCTTTGACTTTTCTTCAGAAAATACTCCTATGCTTCTTTGTCTGTCTCCTGTACTCCTCTGTCCAACGTTACTTCTGAAGCAGAAATCCACACGTATAAAAGTGGAAAACATCAAACATCATAGGTTCAAAAGGGAAGGGGAAAAAAATTAAATAAAAAAAAGCTCTGACCAAAATACATTACAGCCTAACCAGTTTATCTATATAATACAGAGAAGTTCACTGAATTATTTAGATAGAGATTGTTAAACGTAAGTTTGAAGAGTAGCCTTTAACACACTTTAATTCAATATATCTTGTTAGCAAACTACTTCCAATATGAAAATCATATCAATACAGAGAAATGCAAACAAAGATCCAATACTGACAAAGAATAAATAATACACACATTCAAATAGTATAAATTATACAACAAAGAATAAACATAATTACTTACACAGATTGCTCTACTGGGGCTTGGGCTAAAGGAGGATCCAGGTTAGGTGTGAGTTGCATTCCCATCATACCTGTGCCATCTGCAAAGTACAACAATCAAAACCACTGTATTTGACATCTGTATTCACACTGAAATAGGAAAGGTAGTACTGTGCCACAGCAGGGCTTGAAATCACTACACGTACTATTGCTTCAGCCCGAGACAGTAAGAAATGCAACTCTAAAACAACGTCATACTTTCAGATTTCATGTCCTAGCTATATCCTACTTTGTGACAACAATCTTAACCCTGCAGGTGAACTTTAAGTATTCATTTGTTTAATACTCTAAACAGTAAGCCATTGATGACAAGACTAAAAAGAAACTTCCAGAGGTTCAAGATCACAGCTTCCCATCTTACTTTTTCCTTGTAACTTCAAAGATCTATCAAGCCATAAGCTACTACAGTTCAAGAAGGAGAAATTTATAATGGGGGGCATAAGACTAAAAGCTGCTGCTTTTAAATATCTAGCATTCACAAAATTCCCCAACTGACATCAATCTCATTAAAAACTATCATCAAAAGTTTTCTTTGTTCTGTATTTTAGATTTTCTATGGAGGTATCAGAGCAATTTTTTAGAACTCCCCCCTTCCCAAAAACCACACCAAACCTTCCCTAATCACACTTATGTCACTCATTAGACCATCACAAGCAAAGGGTAAACTAAAAGAAAAAAACAAAAAAAAAAGCACCCTGGTTTACTTAATATAGCTCCTTCAAAAATACCTACATCTGAAATCACAATGAAACCAAGACAAACAATTAACTATAAAATCATTTTAGTAATTTAAAAAAAGGTTTTATTATTGAAGCTACAAAGAAAATAACGTGGGCAGAGTAATGGCTAAGCAACTGCTGATCTTCTTAAAGTCCTAAGACTTCTGGAAGCTGTAGCTTCTTTTTGGAACATTCAAAACCAATACTGGAGAAAAAAAAAAATTACTTTTCATTCTCACATTCAGCACACACCTAAGAGCTGGGTACAAGCAGTTGTTACTAGTTAAATTATTCATCAGTTAACTTGATTAAAGACAGTTATCTGAATCACCTATATCCAACCCACTCAAAATCATCAACTTACAATATGCAAGATTGGGATCCAAAGGATTCCTTGCTCCGTAGAAGTAATATGCATCATCATAAGGTGTTCTATAGTTGTCTGTCAAAACTGGTGGTGGAGGTGGCGGCATAGGGGCGAGCCTTAAAGAAAACAGGAACCACTTTTGGTTTGTTTCACAACTGAACAGAGATCACTTAGAAATAATAGAAAATGAAAGAGAGGGAATTCACTGTGGGAAAAGGTAGCTCAATCCAAGAACTCTCATTAGTGCCACATAGGAGCAAGATACAATAAATCTCAATAAGGAGTCAACCTTCCCTTAGGGAGTAGCAAGCAAACCACACTATTCGAGAAATCTAAGCAGTGTAAAGGAAGCCCATCTTCTTTAACTGGTTCAGATGATGATATTTGCAGGTTATTTCTGTAACAGTAAATAAAACACGCCATGCAGCAGTCTCTGACCAAAAAGCAAGCAGCACAGCACAGCTTTAGCTGTGGATGTCTCATCCCTGGAGGTTTTCAAGGCCAGACTGGACAGGGCCCTGGCAGCGTGACCTACTGTGCTGCAATTCTGTCCACAGCATGGAGGCTGCAATTAGATGGTCTGTAAGTTCCCTTCCAATCCAAGCCATTCTGTGACTCTATGATAATCCACTGTAAGAAAACCCTAGGTATGCAATGTTATGTCAGTGCAAAGTAATTTACTATTAAGCTCTTTTTTGTTAATATTTTAATATTACTTCCATCTTCATTAGTTCCTTGGAGAAGGATTGACAACACCGCTGAGCTCTGCCTTTCTAAGTAGCAGCAACATGATGAACACTGAGCTTATTTAACATGCAAAAATCAAGATGATGATCAAGCACCTGGGAGCTGCCATTTCACCAAGAGCGCTGGCTAGCCCTCTGTGAAAGTCTTCATTCCCTGGAGAGACAGAAGGCATGGACACTGGAGTTTGGAAAGCAACCCTGGGCCTTTCAGGTGGTAATTTCTCTTCAGAAGTTCTTGCTGTCAAACCAAAATGCTTCAATCTATTTGGCTAATGGAGAAAGAAAAGAAGTAGAAGAAAAAAGTATGTAACGTGTTATCAACATGGAATATTCTGAACCTCCATTTAGGTTGTGTTAGTACCACTAGTACCTAATTACTGCTCACATTTCCTGTAACTGCATTTTTTTTTTTTCCCCTTCTTGGGGAACTACTGGAAATCTTTTACTACAAGGAGATCTAATATGTTTACCATAGATTTAAAAAATAATCTCCACTGCTGGTTTCAGGAATTATATTGCCCTAATCATTATCCTGGAAGAAGTATTTACTTATCTGTAGTAGAGCTTAACCACAGCTGCCAGTTTCCTGCACTGACAGCATTCTCATATTAAACAAAGTTTATGAAATCCATCCCCCCTCTAACATGGAGTTCATAATCAGTAGGAATAAAGACAAACACACACTGAGACTTTCTCCAATAAACATTTCTTTGCAATGTCATGATGTTCGAGGTTCCTTTAGATTTTTTTCAAGCAGTACAATTATGTTTTTAAAAAATATTATTTCTTAAGTACCAAATGTTTATTGATAACTGGCAGCCTCAGAAAATGGTCAAAGGCAACATGCAAGTAGAACAAAGGCATGCAAATCAATTAGTTTCACAACTATCCTACCACACCCACAAAGCCCCTACACCACCTGCTACACATAAGTACTTTAACATCTGTTTAAATGAACCACTATAACAGAAGACCAAAAAACCCACCATATGCTATGTAAGTAAAAATCAGACTGTTTCTGAATTTACCAGTCCTAACATTGTAGTGCTTCAGCTACCGTGCATGCAGAGACAGCAATATTAGCACCAGCTAAATATTAAATATCTAACAGCAAACTGCATGTCCTACAACAGGAAAGTGTTTCAGCAAAATATTAAATGTTTACCTCCTCATCACTTAGCTGCAAGACAGTATGTACAAGGCAGTTAGTACTCACCAATCATGGACTACAGCATTAAGATTAGAATTCACAAAATCTAGATGTTATTTTTTTTTATTTAACTTCAAACGTCTAATTGTGAATGCAAGTAACAGCAATTTAAAATTCTAAAGCTATCTACAGACATGTTTTTGTTTTTTAAACTTATTTTTTCAAATCTATGATATGGAGCAGGAGAACATTTAAAGCAGCCTTTCTCACTAACAAGTTTAACATCAAGAGTTCCCAGCATCCCCCAGATTTCAGCTCTGGGACTAATTACAGAGGTAACTCCGGCAGTCAGTTTATCTTGAGGATTGTTTTCTTTTAAACAAGCAGTAAACACAACAGTCTCCTTTCATATATTCTGAATCAAGCACTATTATTTAAGCTACCTGGAAATAATAAAGAAAACCACCTCATTAGAATCTCTCCTCAAGATGCAATTTAAAGTTAACAGTGAGCGTTGATTAATGGATATTGCAACTCTACTTAATCAAAGGCTTTTGGCCAAACTAATGGTTTTTAAACATGTCCTGAACTTACTCTGGATGTAACTTTGCTCATACAAGTACTTCTCAGTCCCTGAGATGCATGCAGAATACACAGTGCTTCCCCACAGTACGCATATGACTGCTCAGGTTCGATCAGAAATGCTCGCTGCAGCCAAGATCAGCAGCATCCTCTGCTCAGTTTGTCTTCTTTTCCCGTATAACTCTCACACATACACTTCAACCCTCTCCTTTTCAATATCTAAATCCCCAGTTAGCTCTAACCCAACTAAAGCAACAGAAGAGATTTGGATTTTTGCCAGCTAAACAAACCAAATCAGTTTGTGGAAAGAGTTCAAACTGACATCACAGATGCTTTCAGCAGAGAGGACAGGAACATGCAGCTGGAACATGACTGTGCCCTATCTCCCCATGTAAAGCAAGAATTCTGGCTCTGCTTAGCTGTTTATTTAGTTGCATTTTCTGTCTCCTGCCTCAAATGCTGACTTTATTGCTGACAGTAAGCTACAGCAATACAGTCAAATTCATTTTTTAGAAAAATGAGAGCTCCTTTCATGCCTCTCTCCAGAAGTACCTCAAGTTCCTTTCTATGCTGTACTTTCCTCAAAAAACAGTACCACTGATAACTTAAGCTGGTAACCAGTTCAACTAACAATCACTTTACTCTTGCTTGAGAAAGTTATCCATCCTTTATCTCCAGTAGCAGACATCTACAGCACCCAAGATGCACTGGCTTTGGCCTCTTAAAAAAACAAAACACACATGCAAATGACATGTGCAAATCACCATACTTGTGTGGCAAGCAATCTGCCATGGATGTTTCTGGCACTGACAGTCCACTCTCACGTACGGGATAATCAGAATTTTTACTAGAATTACCCTAGTAAGGAAGTGAAGGCAGTGGTAGCTCTGCAGTTGGTCTTACAAGTAACACAACATTAAACATCTTTTTTATTAAAATCACATAAAAATGCTTTTGCTCCTTAACGTTACATAAGAGAAATCCCACATAAGTAGGGAAAAAAAACAAAAAACACCCCATATTCCTCACCTTCTTTTCTGGGTCTATAGCCCCAGAAGCAGCAACTGAGAGCTCAAGTTCCTTCTCACTGTTTTTAACAACAACAACAAAAAAAGAATCAAATCAGAAAGCAGTAACAATTAGACTCATTTTTTTCAAAGCACAAACATCACAGCTCTGAAATGGCTATAACTCTGAAAACATAGAGTTCTTACATTGTAACACACTTCTATTTGATTTCTTCTGGAGTCAGGATAAGTTTTTAATAAACATACTCAAATAAATTACTCAGAACTACAATAAATAATATATTGTAATTTTCAGTCCCAGGTTTGTGCCGTGTGTACAATTTTCAACCACAGTGAAGCTGTCAAAAGTAACTTTTTAATTCATTATCCTTCCATTGGCCTAACGGCATGTTTGTGTATATCTCCATTGTCACTCAGCAAGCAACTACTAATACATAAGCAAGAAATTGGTATTTTATTATTCTGCATAAGTCATATGGTTGAGAACTTTGAAAGTGAAAGGTTACTTTCTTAAACTGGAGAGAAATAAAGATTCATTTTCAACTTCTCAAAGTAACTGCTCACTCTGCTACCATCAAGAAAGCTGAAAACTGGTGAATTTACTGAAAACTAAAGTTCCCATGCCCCCAACTTAATTAGATGTAATTAACCTAGCTAGCTTGAAAATTATCACATCCAGTTAATGAAATTCCTTTAAATTTCAGATATTCTCTTTTAAAAATAAAGCAACTTTCCATTACCGCCTCTTATTTCGCTGTTGTTCAGCCATCTGTTCAATTAATTCTTGCCTGTATTTCTCCTTTTTCCTTTGGAGAAGTTCTAGGTCTTGATCACCTAATGGAAATGGTCACACAGTACGTAAACCCTTCACAAAATACACAAACGTAGTTGGGCAAACGCACTGCAAGTCATTCAAATCAGAAACATGAAACACAGCACGGTACGCCATGAGGCAATTGTATAATTATAACATCTGTATATTCACTGATTAAGAAACACACAGGAAAGTTAGGCTAAGTAAGATTATCATATTAGGAAGAGAATAAATAGAAAATGCTTACTGATGCTGTAGGCTCGCAATATCCTTCATGAGGAGCGATCTCCAGGAAGAGATCCTTCCTTGGAGGCAGTCAGCACTTACATGGGAATTACGGGAGGTGGAGCCAGGCTCCACTCCTTCTGGCAGCACACATGAATTGCCTTCACCTGTGCTCCCAGGGCTGACTGTTGCTTGCCTCAGGTGGTCAATCAGAGGTTCAGGCCATGATTCAGCAGTTCCCATACAGGCAACACAATGACTGAAGAAATGTTACTTCAATTTTATGTTATTTTTAATTCTTTCCCTCTTACGCTCCTCCGCTAAGGAAGCTGCACTGTGGCATGTCCAAATTATGAAGCTTTGGATAAAAGAAAGTTAAAACAAAAAACAGCCAAACCCATGGGGGAAAAAAAGCATACTTTTAAGATGGTTTCCATGACTACTATGAATTAGAGAAGTACTGGCAGATATGCGTGTGTTAAAGGAAAACAGCGATTACATCTCATGTGGATTTTATGAACTTGGAAAAAAACCTCCAGTTTTGGTAATTTCTCCAGTGTATACGTTGGGCTTTCTATTAATAATAGATTACAAAGCAAATAAAAATAAAAAACATAACTCTAGATCATCAGTGACTTAAACCTGACTAGTGAAGCGGGCTGGAGAAAGAAGGTTAAAAAAAAAAAAAAGAAGGAAAATAAATACCCACAATTCACATCTGACTCAAGTTTCAGTTATCGTGCTGTGAGTGCAAAGTGACCCAAGTATGCAAGGGAACCTCATGGCTTGTGACTGAAATCACTTCCTATTTCCACATATTTCAACTTTCACACAACCTAGTTATAATCTTCTGTGAGGAAGACAAAGTCGTAACTCAGGTGAGTACAGTGAGATGTTTGCAAGCAGGTTGGAGAGGCTGACAGTTACAGCACTGTGATTTTAACTCTGCCTTCAAACCACTGAAAAAATCATCTAGCCACATACACTGAAGATCAGGTACACTCATATGTAAAAATAAACAGAAACTAATGCTGACATCATGCAACAACAAATTATCCAATTTTGCCACCAACTAAAATCTAGCCTGCCTTCAAAGGCTTGCATCTGAAGAATCAATTTTCTTGTTCCTGCCTTATTTTCTGATTTTAGCTAGAAATGCTGTTTTTTTAGCAGTACTTCTCTCCAATAAGCTCAATAATGATGTTCACTGATAAATATGATGGCTACATTTAAGCATCAGAATTGTCTGTTTTTGCACACAGTTGTGACCACCCGTTCCCATACTTCTGCAATTCATTTTGGAGTATCAGGTTCTGGTGTCTCTGAAAATGTACAGGTTAATGTTTTGCCAACATTCTGTATTATTACTCATTAAAAAAAAATAATAAATGTAAGAATGTATCTGGGCTTTACCCTGATAACAACTAAGAAGAAACTTGGGCCCTTCAGAATTAATTAGAAAGCTCTACAAACTTCAGTGGGAAAAGGTCTAGTTTTTACTACTATTATTTTCTCTTCGTAAATAACACTTATTTACCAGTATCAGGGAAAATAAGTATGAAGAAAAAGTGAAATGCACAAAGAAAAGCTAATTATGTCATTAGGTAAGTTTCTATACATACCAAGAATGAGGCCAGTAGCATATGTCATTTCAGGAGCAGATTTGGCAGGTTCATTAGCTAAAGAACTAATCTGTGCCTGATTTCTGGCAAAAACAAACAAGAAAACAGAAAGATCAGACTTGAGAATTTAGTTACGCTTTGTGTAAAACGTGACAGGTGCATTTACATCTTAGCTTAGTAGCTTAGCTGAAAGAAAAGTAATTTTGGATTAGGGATTTTAAACAGGGCTTTTCCTCTCACCATGATTTTGTAGTACAAAACACATTTTATACCAGACCTAAAATTTCCAGTTCGCGAGATGCGCTGCACGTGTGATCTCTCCTTTAATTCGTCTTCATAATCTGCAGGTAGATCTCTTACTATTCCATCCAGATCGGGCCTTAAAGAAATAGAAGATACTCAACCATACTTGCCTAAAAACATCTAATCTGAAATGAAAGGTGCAGCAGATGGATCCTCAGCCTGATTGCACACTGGATAACAGAACCAATTTGGAAAATACTACACAATTTTTTTTAGGAACAATTCATTTTGCTAGCATTATCAGAGCAACACTTTGTCTGGAATTCAAATTCCCAAGTCTGACTTCAAGCCAAAGGGGTACCACATCTCTCACAAAGTATCTTTTTACTTGAATGTCTGGCCGACTGCATGCTAGCTGGACTTTCCCGTGTAGAATTTACTTTTCCTTACAAAAACATACTCCGCTCACAGCAAGGAAGACACTGAGGCCATGGAGCATGTTCAGAAAAGGGCAACGAAGCTGGTGAAGGATCTGGAGCACAAGTCTTATGAGGAGCGGCCGAAGGAGCTGGAATTGTTCAGTCCGGAGAAAAGGAGGCTCAGGGGAGGCCTTATCATCCTCTGTAACTACCTGAAGAAAAGTTACGGCAAAGTGGGGGTCAGCATCTTCTCCCTTGTAATGAGCACTAGGACTACAGGGAATGGCCTCAAGCTGCACAAGGGGAGGTTCAGGTTGGACGTTAGGAAAATTTATTCCCCAAAAGAATGGTCATGTGCTGGAATGTGCTACCCAGGGAGGTGGTGGAATCCTCATCACCAGGTGTTCAAGAACTATTTGGATGTTGTACTAAGGGACCTGGTTTAGTGGGGAAACATTGGTAGCAGGTGGACAGTTGGCCTAGATGATCTTGGAAGTCTTTTCAAACCTTGGTGATTCTATGAAATCCTTCACTGCAGAGCCAGTTTCCCTGACAAGTTTTATTACTCTTTGTTTACACTGATATGACCACAATCCTACCACTGGTGGCAACCCTAGACAAGATCTCAGAAGTGATGCAGGATCACACACTTAGGCACTTGGACTGCATTGATTGGAACTCATCTTGCTCTTAATCCCAGATTAACGGGATTAATGGATGAAGCCGACAACAACCTGAACCACAGCTGTTGGGTAAACGTAGTGAAACAGTCATTTCAGCTTTTTTAATGACAGCCTACTGTTCACTATGCACCTGACAACACTCAATCAAGATTAAAGACAGGTAATACAGTGAATACCTAAATTCAGGAGCTGAAGTTCAAAGAAATAAAAAAGAAACTCCAAATAATTCCAAAGATGCTAAAAACTGCATAAGCACAAGTGAGTTTTTCCTGAAAACATCTAGGGTAGCTGAATTTTTCTAGCCCTGAAAATTACTCTGTAATGAGAATGATCAGTTACCCTGAGAAACTAAGGCAAGAATAGGTATTCAACGAGAAAATAAAGCACACAAAAGACAAAGGTATATTTTCCAAAGCTGGACAAAGTCATGGAATTCCTAATAAAGAAATAAAACCAAAAAAAATCCGATGTAAATATAGAAAGAAACATTTTTTTTGTGTGTGAAAATCCACAGCTCTGTGAATCTCTGTAATTTAAGTTACAGCCAATAATCAGAGGCAAAAGGATGCAAACAAATTATTAAACATTGACTTAGCATCTTAGTTGCTGTTATAAATCAAACAAGATCTGGAAAAGGTACTTCTGAAAACTGTTAAGAAAAATGCAAAATCTTTAGAAACTCAACTGTCAGTGGCATGAATTTTCTTCTTGAAGAAACACCAATTGCAGTTTGTAAAAGATGAATGGAGCTCCTTCCAAAGGACAAAAATACTGGACTACAAATGGCATTTAATATAAAAATGATGAAAAACGATTGAAAAATGATCACTTTCAAGTTAAAAAAAAATAAAAGTCTGCAAAGTAGTAACTAGCATAGAGGTTCTATGGCAATGCTTTTTTTCCTAAAAAACACTGACACTTCAGCTATCTTTGTTAGATGCTGAATCAAGCTTCTACACTGTTTCATTCTGCAAATTTGTTGGACAAGAAGATCCTACTTAAGACTTCCCTTGCTCCATCCTGTGGCACAGCATTGGTAGAAATTAGATATTTTTGCATTTTGCACTCTCTTTTTCCAAGCTACATTCGACAGAAACAGATAGTCTTGCTCCTGCTGTCTTTCTGACCACTGTGCTTCCATTTAGCCAGTCTTTTTCAGAAATATTACATGAGGAAATACGCACTTTTAAGCACAGTTGGACATACAAACCTGCACCTCCCAAATGCTTCCAGACATTTTCCCCATACTTGCTTACCTTCATTCCTTTATGATTTCTTTTTTTAAACACTGGAAGTGCTGAGAAATAATGTCTACAAAAACACTTTTCAACATTATTGTACTCTACTGCCACTTGATACTAGAAAAGAGGACTCATTCCATTTAGAAAATGTGTTTCCAGTAGAAGAGCATTTAAGGAATTGTTTTTTCCAGATACTCATTTCCAATACTACCTAGAACATTATCCCTGTAAACAATGACTCAAAAGATCGTTCAGTCAGTCCTCCAGCAACTAAAAATTAAACATAATTGCAGTACTGAACACCATTGAGAGCGGCAGAATTTGTCTTCTGTTATTTCTAGAAGTGTTCACTCTGTTTTATCTTGGGCTGTTCACAAACACATATATTCTGACTGGTTAGTATTTAAAGTACTTTTTCTGGTGTAACTTCATCAGTACCCTTGGTTTGTATATAAAATGCCACCTAATATAGACTTGATCAGGTATTTGTTCCAGTTTTAAACATTTTTCAAAAACAATGACAAAATTATTTTCTGAAATAAGTCCAAAAATTCTGTTTTCACACGTAAATCTTGTATAACTTCCATTGAGAGCAAACTATGGCTGTTCACAAGGACTACAGAAATAAAGTAGAAAACAGAGTTAAGAATACCTTTCAGAATAATAAAGCCGGGGAGGTTTTCTCTCATAAGCACTTTCACATCTAAATCTAGGATCTAATTCTTCACTTATCTCAGGATCATAGTCCGTTCTGTAGTACCTTCGATCAAAGTCACGATCCTCATCAAGTCTGTGATACCTTCTAATAGGAATTAGAGATTGGCTCGCAAATGCCCGATGTCTTCTACCAGGAACATCCAAATCTTCATCAAGTCTTTTATTTAATAGTCGACTTCTTGATTCAATTTCATCATCTAGCCTATGGTACCTGTCTTCTTCCAGCCGTCGCTTATTCAGCAGCTCTTCGTAACCTTCTGTGGAAGTAAAGGCATCTTTCCTGAGAGGTTCTGCAGCTGTATTACGGGACTCTACATCTGGATGGAACTCAGGTTGGAGCCTGGTAACTGCAATAGGTTTTTTATTCCTGTCCATCTGATGCTGTTTAACGGGAAAAAATATTTAAGAATTTGAATATAAGCAAATCACATTCAAGGAATACAAAAGCAAGTTTTCATTCAAAACCTGACTGAGGAAAAGAACAACTATATCTTTACAGGCCCTTCACCTAAGATTTTGAGGTAATTAAATGAGAAAAAAGGGGAGACAAACATACGAAGTCTGATCCCTTTCTCCCCAAAGTTCACACAAAGAAAATCTGGGTAGCCATTTGAAATTGTCACGTTGGATAAGGCAATGGTGGCAAATTCGTAGCTGCCTATAACCTAAGAACCTCTAAATGAGAAATTGTCACTGGCACTGAAACACATCAACACATTAAATGAAAGGCTTCAGCTCAGAATCCGAGATCTATCAAGCACATGCTCAGTCTGTATTCAAGAATAAAGACAATATTTTGACTCACAACTGCACGGCATCATATACTGGACAGCTAGCACCTGTCCTGCTTTCTCCTGGACTGAACACAGACTGAGGAAAAGCAAAGGAGCACTGTGTGATGCTCAATATTTTGTCCAATGAGACAGCTTCTGCTTCTTTAGCCACCCTTCTACCACCAAGAATGATGTGGAGACCAGTTTCAGAGACACAGAAGAATGAAAGCTTTGTTCTACCACACAGACATGACAGAAGTAAAAATCAAGAACTGCACTGTGCCATATGGCTCATACTCAGGAATCACTAGATACCATCCATGAAAACATGGCCTAGGTAAAAAACATTCTTTGCTCCTTTTGTCTTATTTTGCATGTTTTAGTCAAGGATGAATAACCAACAAGATCATTTACGTTCTCTTTTCTATCAGCTTCAGTACAAGTGAATTACCTCTGTGCTTTTCTTTGCTAATTTCCTTAGCTTTTCATTCCATTCTTCTTTATCCCTGAGATACTGATTGTAGTCCTTGTTTCTTTCAAGACGTAGTTTCTCCTAAAACAGACATTGAAAAGTGAATCAATTTTGCATTTTGAGTAGCAAAACTTAACTTAATCTCTTCACTTTATCCAAGAAATAAAGGATGTTTTTGCAGGGCACCATAAAGCCTGCAGAAACTGCAGACAGCTATGAAAGCTGACAGAGGGGTATATCCTCCTAGGCTGAGAAACTAACATTATCCTTAAAAGCTAGTAAAACACCCAGCAGAAACATCAGTATGCTGGGTGACTGCACATT
Organism: Centrocercus urophasianus; assembly: GCF_019232065.1. Taxonomy (NCBI): domain Eukaryota; kingdom Metazoa; phylum Chordata; class Aves; order Galliformes; family Phasianidae; genus Centrocercus; species Centrocercus urophasianus. The sequence goes on from NW_024884253.1 coordinate 32,387,697, forward strand.
TTACCTAGCAAGAAAACAAAAATGCAAGTGCATTTTACCAGAAAACAAAAATGTGTTACCCTCTAAACATCATCTGCAGAGAGGTTGACTATTTAGCAGGGCACAACAGGACACCTTCTGGCTGCTTTTAGTTTCTACAGTAGCAGTGCATAAATGGATAAAGAGAATACAACACACCTCTGTACAAAATCTCAACAGAATGCCAAACTGCTGTTACAAAAAAAAAAAATAATTAAAAAAAAAAAAAATAAAAAAAAAATCCCAAGTTCAGATGTCTTTATTTTCCACAGAATTAACCAAAAATATTTTTCCACCATTCCCAAAAACTTGAAGCCAACTTAATCTGGCACAAATACATTCTTCCCCTTCCCCAGGCATTTCACTCTTGCTGCCTCCCTTTGTCTTCACACTAATATAATTTGGGGGACTTGGGGCTTCTTTGTAATGCTTTTCATTCATTTGAGGTCTCATGGCTCCTCAGAAGCCCAAACGTTATTGTCAGGACAAAAGAAGGCAGAAAGAATTTATAAGCACAGCCATTATGGGAGCAGCACATTCCATAGCAGAAGTCACATGCCAGATTACAGAGACTGTGTAGCCACAAACACAGAGCAAGAACGTAATTCTAAAACAACACAGGTTTAAAAAATACGCATCTACAGAGCTAAGAATGCATCAACAGTCCAGTCATCCTCCAGTTCTTTCCCTTGCATGTTGACCAGGGTTTCAATGATCCTTATAAACCAGCAGTAATCAACGAGTCAGCAAAAATATTTAATAAATGACAGTATTTCTGCTGTTTCAGTGTCATGCATCAATTCATAAGAAAGCACAAGAAAGGAAGAGGTAATATAAAGCAAACTGTGTGAGGGCCTCAAGAGTCAAGTGACCCCCATAAGACAGTTTTAGGCCTTCACAGAAAGATATTATGCTTCAGCACAACGGGTCAGAAGTTAATAAAACCCACACATGGGTGTTGCATCTTTGTGTCTAGCCTCCACCAACATCCAATAACAGAGACCGACCTGGTTGATACATTTCTCCAACATATGAAAACAAAACTAGACATCTCAGGTTACATGTAAAGAATGTGTGTTTTTCATCAAATACATTAGTACAGTTCTCTCAAAGAAAAAATGAACGTGGGAAAACTGTACTAACAGTAGGCAATTTGTGAAATACCAGATCAGCTTTTATTTTACATTCCTGGATTTAACTGTTTAAAATAATGATCCCAGGACAATAAGCAGGTAGTGTGCAGACATGTAAGTGTACAGTGAAAGAAATCAAAACAAGTTGCATATAGCAGAAAGTATACTTTCTGTTAAGCAGAGATATCACTACAGAAATCACTGTAAGCAAATACTTTTCAAATTGATCTTATCATCAGACTGGAATAAGAGTCAAAAATTAGAAAAGTATCCACAAGAAAAAACAGTGTCTTTTAATTAATTGGTAGGCAGGGCTGGACAAGAACAAGCACAAGCAGGAGAGCTTTTAAACAGCTCAAGTGCTCTGTAAATGTATGCAGGAACAATTTTTGTGTAACAGTTAAGACATCTGGGTTCATTTTCAAGTTGCACATCATTTAATTTCCTCCAGGCACTCACCTTGGCAGACCTTCGCTCATCAATAGGAAGAGATAATCCCTGAGTATAAGGATCTACTTCACCTGTAGTCAGGTAATTTTTCTACAACGAGGAAGAAAGAAAACATAATTCACTATACTTTAAAACACTCAATCTCAGTTGCTAAATAGCTGGCAGGAATTGTAGTTGCTGAAATGTACCTCATCAGTTCAAAGAAACAAAGACTGATGATAGCCATCATGCTCTGAAGATGTGGGATTTCCTCAGAACAGATGAAGTCAAGGAATACGGAAAGTGAAGGGCTTTGTTAGTTCCACGCTTTAAGTTTATGTTTGAAAGTGTTCCCTGCACTTTCCTTTACACTACCTCAAGGACTATTTAGTCTCTGCATATTAGAAGATAAACACATTACAAATACAAAAATACGGAATTTTTCTGTAAAACTGTAAGCAATAGAGAATTTTTCCAAGACGTTGCTCTACTTAAGATGAAAGATTAATTTTTCCAACTAGAGAAAACGTTGGTCTCTCTTATTTTAACCAATGGAACCCATGCTAATGCTAGTCACTACTCTTCATATCAATACTATCTGTTTGCAACAACAGCAATCAGCAGTATTTCCTGATAACAACTCACTACCAAGCCTTGTCATTCCTTATGGAACATCAGCTACTTTCTCAATGAGTTTCCAGGAGAAAACACGATGGCGTTGTTTAGCCCAGCTCCCTGGGCCACAGCATGAGAACTGTAGAGCTGGCCAAAACATCAGCATTTCCAGCCAAACACCAAGCAACACTGGAACACACCTTCAGTCTCGAAGTCTAGTTGCCTCTACACCACTCCTTTACTAAAAGCATCCTCAAACCCTTCTCAGTCAATCAAATGATGTTTTATAAATACATATATTTAAAAAGCTCATTTATTTCCATGATTTGGACTGATGAGGGGAATTAATGGTATTGCTATAGGTATGGTATTTTACTAGAATGGAATCGTCCTTCCATTATCTATGCTGTAACTTAGCTTAAAAGCTTAGAGTAAATAGATAAGAGTTCTGTGTGCTCTGGAACAAAACCCTGCCATTATGACTTACATTCCACAACTACACAATAAAAGATTTAAGGGATTTAAGCACCATGCAAATATTCAAACACAGAGACAACTATATTAATACAGAGAACTAAGTTACATTTCCTAGAAAAAAAGATAAGTTATTTTATCTCTTCCTCAGGCTTTACAAGCTTAATATAGCATAACTGAAAAGCTTAAACATCCAAATACGTAGAAAACAGAATTCAGTTGGGAAGATAATACTAAAATTCAACTTAAAAATGTTATTATTCGGGCGCTTTGGTGGGAATTATTAAACTGATTAAGTTTTCATACAACATTCTAACTTCTGAAGTTTCAGATTAAACAAGAAATAACAATTATATACACATCCTTTCAACTAGAGGTTAAGAAGCCCGCTCATCCTGCTTGGCTATTGTAATTCAGGAATTCCAGAGCACACTTAATGTAGTTGCTTTGTTTCACATGCAAGTTATCCACAGTCCAGAAAAGAACAGCCACTGATTTTCTATCATGCTACCTTCTGGTCCTTTACTGAAGTTGTTTAATCTGAAAAACCTGGATACACAACATTAAAAATGTGAAAGTTAACCATTATCATGCATGACAGCACAATGGTATATAGAAGAATTACTGCAACTGTAGGCAGCTCAAAAAGATGTGCCTCTGGTATTGTTTTTCTCAAAATACTTCATTCTTGCATTCTGAACTACTGGCTGGCTCCATGCTTTCTAAAGCACCACTGATGAGATTGCACTGTAATTCCAAGAGCATTTATAATATTTCAGAGCTCACTATTTTTCCTCATCTTTATTATGAGTTTAGATATACATACTTACTATCTATCTAATGTATGCCTTGAAGCAAACATCTACTAAAATAAACTTCTGTGCAGTCAGCATTAGGCAGTAACAGTAGCAAATGCAAGGGACAACAGAAATCAGCAAATGTTTTTAAATCATAATAACGGAAAATAATAAATAAGCAATCATTCTGCACAATACAAGCAATGCAGTGAATCACAACTAATCACTACAGCACGAACAAATACACAAAGCACAAAAAAATAATGATTTCTTTTTTAATTCAGAGGGCTTGAAGCTTTCAAACAAAGCAAAAAGCTACTAATTGAATAGGGGAAAAAAAAGATATTGCAGGCACCCTACCTTTCTTTTTGCCTGCGAAATACCCTAAAATCAGGGAAAAAATACTATTCAAAAAAATGCCTTCTGTTCACAAACATTTGACTTTGCAAGAACTGATCATTTTCTTACAGCCAATCCGTTATTCCATTCTAAGAACTAAAAGCACTGATCGGCATTTTCAAATGGAAATTATTTGCTTCCTGATTTTTTGTTAGTGGGACCTGATACATTAAGAAGAGATACAGAATATTCCCAAGATAGGACACTTCATACATACCATTTCCATTTAAAATTATTACTGTTGCAGATAATCAATCCTGCTAAGCAGAGCATGGAAGCTCTTTTATCTCTAAACTAAAAAGAAGCCAGGAAATGGAGTCACTTAGAGGAATTACAGACAGCAGAATAAATAAGTACTTAAGAATGATACTTTAGAAGCATGTGATATTTAAATTCTTCAGTAATAAGAAAGCAGTAAAGAGACAAATAAAGGAATTTAGAATACTGCTAGATTCTAAATGGCAATGAGATCTAAAATCTAAAATGTATTTAGAAGCCTAAAATATAAAACCCTTCTCAGCGGTGACACTTTGAAAGTACTTTTATTCAAAAGGTCTTTGAAACCTTCTGAATAAAACCTTTGAAATTCATAACAAGTGCTTTCTTATCACAAATTTCTCACAAATCTCATGCCATTTAATTCAATTAAAATGACTCTCTTCTTGTAAAAGACTCACTGAAGTCAGACAAGCAGACAAGAACCATTACCTGAGAGAGATACCGCCTATAATCTTGTCGAAGTTCCTCTTTCAGTTTATGCTTCTTTCGTTCATATTCTTCTCCGAGAGGTAAACTCCAGCCGTAGTCACCTGAAAGTTTAACTCTGATAAACATTATTATTCTACCACTTGGAATCAATACAAAGCACATGCTGCAAAACACACACCTGGATTTTAATCAGACATGGCAAAACATAAAGATTGATGCAGGCAGCAAGTACAAAACAAACAAAATTAAAACCCACCCTCTCTGTGATTAGTTGGATGGAAAGCATGCTAGAAAAATTCACTGTTTGGGGGATATCAGTTTTCCTCTAGTGCTTGTATTTTTCTCTCCCCACTGGAATAAAGGAGCAAATTAATTAAAAGAGAGTATCAACTATCTACAATATTCAGGTTATTCTGACTTGTTTCTTTTAACAAGCGTTTCAAAGGAAATCTCTCTTCTTTCACATGTTACTCTACAAATCACTGATATTTTAGGCACTGCTAACCACACAAGATGAAATATGCTAAACTAGAAAGCAGCAAGCTGCCCATTCAGCATGAAACACATGAAATCCACATTGGCTTCCATACAACTAGAAGGAATCAAACTTCATAATAACGATATTCAATTTTTCTTTCCACTTCAGTGAGCCGTACTTTTTCTTTTATTTAACAGACTCAAAACACACATTTAGTTCATTTCAAGAGTTACTGTGTAACCTTGTTACAGCTGCACTCTTAAAATACAATGCTGTGGAAGTTGGTTGTTGTTCCCAGAATACATTCATCTGTTTTGTAAGAAATATGCTCTGCCCTAGCAGACCACTTCTGCTGAGATTTCCATCACTTCCCACGGACAAAAAAACACACAATAAAAGGACTGCAACTTTCATTTTAATTGCCTGTTGTTTCCCTGAAAGCATTTCCACTTCTTTAACACAAAAAGGACAGCGTTTAGAACACGGAAATAAATGAGGTACAAAACCTACAAGTGTATACATGAAGAAAAAAAAAAAAAGGATTGCCTACCAATCAAGAGGGGACAAAAAAGCTCTAAAGTTGTCAGGACACGCCTAAACTACAACTAAGTAGATAGAATCATAGAATCATAGAATCATAGAATCACCAAGGTTGGAAAAGACCTAAAAGATCACCCAGTCCAACCGTTCACCTATTCCCAATAGCTCCTACTAAACCATGTCCCTCAACACAACATCCAGCCTTTCCTTGAACACCCCCAGGCTCGGTGACTCCACCACCTCCCTGGGCAGTCCATTCCAGTGCCTGACCACCCTTTCTGAAAAGTAATACTTCCTCATGTCCAGCCTGAATCTCCCCTGCCGTAGCTTGAAGCCATTCCCCCTGGTCCTATCACTAATGACACGAGAGAAGAGGCCGACCCCCAGCTCATACAACCTCCCTTCAGGAAGTTATAGAGAGCAATGAGGTCTCCCCTGAGCCTCCTCTTCTCCAGGCTGAACATTCCCAGCTCCTTCAGCCTCTCCTCATAAGGCCTGTGTTCCAGACCCCTCACCAGCTTTGTTGCCCTCCTTTGAACACGTTCCAGGGCCTCAATGTCTTTCTTGCAGTGAGGGGCCCAAAACTGGACACAGTACTCGAGGTGCAGCCTCACGAGTGCTGAGTATAGGGGAAATATATATTTTTATATAATAATATAAATATATATAATATATATTAGTTGTGCCTACAGAAAGGAGACGGTATGATCAGGAGGGTAGGATGGTGCAGCACAGAATAAAACAGAGGAAAGAACACTGCCACACATCCACAAACCAGAATCACAAACAACACAGAGAAGAGAAAGAAAACAGAATGATACACATGGGAAAAGAAACCCAAAACCCACAGCTGTGATTAAGAAGTCCAGTCACAACACATTCAGAAATCTAATCATTTCACTGGTCTTGGAAGATTCTTAACTCAGTGCTTGCTCTTTCCTGGATAATGTATGACTGCATTATAACAACTTTTATCATAAAAGCAACAAAATCAGTTTAGTACTCTATGCCTAAGAGTTTAATGGATATTTGGCATTTGCAAGAAAAATTACTTTAACTATGTTCGTTTTAGCCAGGTCTGAGTGAGCCTTGCAAGCTGCGAGGCCAAAAGAAAAGGCATCCTTACTTCCCTGGCACAAAGCACAGAGAAAGTGCCCTTCAACAGCAAGATGACAGTTTAGATGAAAGATGGACTTTCAAAGCTTTTGCTACCATTACCTCACATAGCAGGAAAACATCAATCCTCTACTGAAGATTAAGCAGCAATTTTGACTTGCTTTTTTCAAATAACACTACTTCTGGAAAAAAAGTGTTTTGCACATTTTCCTTATTCAAATCCCAGAAAAAACAATAATAATTACAAAGAATTCCACACAATACCAAGATACTTGAAAGAATAAAGAATCAGTATGCACTTCAACTAATGTTTTAATTAAAAATCCAAAGCAGTAATTGCTTTCCAAAAATTCCCACAGGTAATCAAGCACTACTTAAACCACAAGATGCAAAAATATATACTGTACCTAAAGGACAGTTCTGTTGACTGTTTGGAGGTATGTTTTCTTTAGACATGGAGATGAACATTTTGCCAGTCTCAGAAAGCTTCTCTGATTCCTTATTCTGAAAAAAAAAACCCAAAAAACAAAAAACAAAAAACCACCCACATCATCAGAAAGAAATGTCCCAACAACATCATTAATGTAACATCATTAACAACATCATTGATGCACCTGAGAAAGGAGATTAAAAGTAAGGTTTAGCACATGGAACAGATTATAAATCTCACTGATTCTATCAGAAAAGTAGCTTCTCCTCTACAACATAGAAATCAGCTCAGTAAGTTTCACATCATAAGCTATTTCAACTGCTTCCACATGGTTTCCATGTATTATCTCTGTTTTCTGTGGGAGCTGAATTGATGTACTGCACTCTGACTGATACCATGAAGCAACTTCAAGGTATTTCAGGGCAAGATGAAAGTACCTGCTCCCTGTAAGTACACTTTCACCACACACCTTCAGACTTTATCAAAACACAGGCTTGGAAACATTCTCCTCCTCTTTATCTTGTTTTGTGCAGTTGATACAAAAATGCAGGCAGCCCAATGACTCTGTAAGAAATAACTTTCTTAGGAGATGTATTACAACTAGGTAAAAACACTGACATTACCCACATAAATGGAAAGAAATTCCAATAACCTACCAAAACAAAACCAAGAATGAAACATCATAAACGCGTTTAAAAGCTTAAGCTATTTGGGGGTATGTCCACCCACTTTTATTTTTCCTTTTAAACTGAGGATCCAATTCAAGCTGCCTGAGAGTTACAGTAGCCAAATAATTTAGAGGACAGCTTCTTGCTAAGTACTGTTTAAAAAAAAACCTAGATGGTGATTTGCAAATTAGAGATGTACAGCTTTAGAGTTAGGCACTCAGCTTTCTAACAGGAAAACCATGATAAGAACAGATTTTGTTGAACTGATTGGACTCAGTAATTCATTCTTTTTCTGTTTTGTAGTTTCCTTACCAGAAACGTTAAGGCTATTTTTTACCTTCCACCCCATCCCACCACCCACTCTCTTGGAGTGGGCAGAGAGCAATTCCCTAATTGGAAAATACAAATGTTACTGCGTATGCTTGGTGGCAAGCAGCTTATAAAAAGATCTACCTAAGTACAGATAAGAAGTATGTATGATAGAAATGGGTTTGACTAGATAAATCATTCATATATGTGTGTGCTTTAACAAAATATACAGCTTTTAGAGCATACTAAAAGCTTAAAGTGAGACCCTAGAAACGTGTTTAAATTCAGAGAAGCTAATTAATACTCTTACCCTTATTTCCATGTAAGGTGGATCATTTTCAAGCTCTGCCTTATCTTGTGCCAACTTGGCCTTCTGATCTTCAATAAACTTTTCTAAATCTTCTGCCATCATTTCTAAGTTGTAGGAAAAACACATTTGTGTCAGAATACAGAAAAACAAACAACCAGAAAGCCAGAAAACACGCACAGGAGCTGGACAGCATACTGTTACTTTTTGTATCAAAAAAATAACAGGAGCAAGAGGAATAGCTACCATCTTGCAATAACGGTACTGCCATGGATACCAGGCAGCACTGCCTTTAATCAGACAGGCAGGAACAGTTGATTGCCTCCTCTGTTAGCTGTGCATCTTACCTACGGAGCTGAAAGCTCTTCAGGGTTGAAATGTTAGCATCATTGTAGTGCAACTTATTGTGCACTGCTGCTGCTAGACAATTTCATAACAAAAATTAAAAGTGAATTAAATCAGTGATGGTAGAATGGTACAGAAGTCAGGGCACATCCTCAGGTTTCACACAGCTGGTTTGGGTAGTTTATCAGAACTAGAAATGCTGAAAAGCTGCATACTGCATAGCCATGGGGGAAGAAAAAGAAGGAAAAGAGCCACTGCATTCAAGCCCGCTCATCCTAATCTCATCCTAATCTCAGCATTAATCTCTAAACTCCACTGAAGAAAGTCATATGAAACCATGCCAATGGATAAAAAAAATCCTGTGTTATATTCTACTCTTAGAGGAAGAATGAAGTGAGGAGGAAATCAAGATCCTTAAGTCACTCAAATGCTATCCCCATAACTTCAGCAACGCAATTGCTTGTGAAGGCTTTCATCAATCCCATGCTATCCAGGTTCTAAAGCACAGACTGTACAGCAGTTTAAATAAGGCTAATTCACTATCTTGCTAAAAATTATATTAAGTAAACAGTAAGTCCAGAGTAAGAAGATAATAAATAATTTCAGGAAGAACATCACAGAAATTTAAAAATAAAAATAGAACAACCAGGAATAACACACACATACACACACACAAAGCCCAGGAAAATAAGACATTAAGCAGGAAAACATTATACAGTGCTCAGGGAGAATGTGATTAACACTTACTATGAAAATCAAGATCAAGATAAGTGATGTCAAAATCGGAGCAGGTAAATAAGTTAACGTGCAGTTACTTCAACTTAAGGAATACAAGGAATGCATCTACTTGAACCGTCATGTCTTACATGAGCGCCCTCTTGGATTGAAAATCTGAACTCTGATATTGTTACAAAGGAGGCAGAACTAGGACATCCCATTTGCAAGCCCTAGTGGTAACGCGGGACAATCAGTTCCAAAAATAAATTTCTCATCTGATTTATGCTAAAACTTTAATCTCATTACTTTTGCACAGTGATAACAGATCAAAGATGTCTATAAGACAGTAAGATTTGAGGCACTGATGAGTTTCATTGAGCCTATTAGGTTACGTAAGAATAACGAAAAGCCTGTTCTGAGTGGATAAAATAACTTGTCATAGAACCATAGAATTGCTCAGGTTGGAAAAGACCTTAAAGATAATCAAGACCAACCTCAACCTAACCAAACTACCCTAACTCTAACAGCCCTCCACTAAATCACGTCCCTGAGCACCACATCCAAAAGGCTTTTAAACACATCCAGGGATGGTGACTCAACCACCTCCCCGGGAGCCTATTCCAGTGCTTAACCACCCTTTCTATAAAGAAGATTTTCCTGATATCCAACCTAAACTTACCCTGGTGTCACTTGGGGCCATTTCCCCTTGTCCTGTCACCTGTCACCTCTGAGAAGAGACCAACAACTCAAATCTAGTAATATATAGTAAATAGTAATTAACTTATTAGCATCAGCTACAAAGTGCATCATCCACAGGAGGGAAAATTCCCACATGAAGGAGCGTAAGCTTTATGAGACAAGAGAAAATGACAGATTATACAGCTGCAAAGATTTACTCGTCACCACAGAACACCTCAATCCTAAATAAAAGAGCATGCTGTTGGTTTAGCAATGTGTCAGAATGAATGATGTGAATTACCAGATCCTTGCAGTCATTCCTAGTGATAGCAGCAGGTTCAAAACCAGGCTTGAAGACATTGCTCAGTGGGTACCCTGTGTAGAGCAGGAGAGGACCATGTGGTAAACACTGGAAAAATCTAACAATAAGCCACAGGTCTCCAGAATTACATGGTACAAGTGACAGATGTGTCAAGGTATTCAAAATAAAGTATTTTGTAAATGCTATTAAAAGCATATATATTTTTGACAGCAAAGATCTGCTGATTCTTCCTTCAGCCCTATCTTAAAACTTGTATTTGCATGCCCAAGGCACAGTATCACTCAAATGAAAATTAAATTAAACTTACTATTTGTTCAGCTGTTGCTGGGAAAAACCCTAATACATATATATATATTATATTTTTAATTTTCAAGACTGTTTAGCTTGTTTTGTTTTTTTTTTTTTCTATAACCTATCATTTTTAAAATGGAATTTTTCATAAAAGCAACTCTGAATAAACAAAAAGCCAGACAGACATCACCTTAGTCACATACAGCAAGCAATGGAAAGCATAGATACATTCAAGACAAAAAAACATGTCCTAATGCCAGAGACAGACACTGGATCTACACCCAAACACAATTAATAATGCATGTCTCCATCCTCGAGACACTCGAGCCACCTGTTTGTATATGCAGCACCATATTGGAACGTGCACTGTGCATCTCTTTCATTACTTAGGTAAACATGCACTGTGTTCCTCTTTACCACGGAACCATAGAATTGCTCAGGTTGGAAAAGACCTCAAAATTCATCAAGTCCAACCACAACCCTTCCCCTCGTATTTCTTCAAGAAAGCGAGGCAAGGATCTAAAATCAGCACATGTGATCAGATTGCGTGCTGTGCTATCATAATTCTGAATATCCAGAAAACCTGACAGATGGCCATTCTCCTCCACAGAAACTGCAGCAAGGGTGGCAGGGGAGTGAAGTGCTCCAAGAAGCTCCCGCGTGTGACGTTCAGCAACCGCACTTACAGGCACACTCACAGTTACCAGACTCTAACTAAAAAAAAAAAAAAACAACAAACATGACTTTTCCTAACTGTGAAGGCAACCATCCATCGAAACAACAAGCCAATGAGTTCTGTGAGTTATTTCCCCTCACTTTAAGACCTCACCTACATTTGCAGACCACGTCCCACGGCCCCAGAAAAATGAACTGGAGGAAGCCCTGAGGGACGGCTGACATTTGTTGCTCCAACAGCACAGCCCTTCCCGACGTGGGCGGCCCCGGCACCCCCGCGCCTCCTCACGCCGCACCCGGAGCGGGGCGGGGCTGCGCGCCCAGCCCCTCACGGCAGCGCTACTCCGTTGTCAGGCAACGGCCGTACAACAAGCGGCTCCCACCGGAACGCCCCGCCGCCCCCACATGGAACACGGAAGCCCGCTCCGGCCCCGCGCCCCCGTTCCCTGTTCCTCGTGCCCCCGTTCCCTGTTCCCCGCTCCCCGCACGGGCCCGTCCCGTTACCCCGCCGCTCGCCCCGCGGGGGACGGCGAGGTAGCCCGCTCCGTTCGCAACCCGGGGCGGACGCTCGGCCTCCGCTCTGCGGAGTTGGGAATGGGGCAAAACGGGGCGAAACATCACCGAGCGCCGTCCCGACCGCACCGCCGCTCACCGGCGCTCGCAGCCCCGTCCGCCTCCCGCGCCAGTTGCCACCTCCCCGGAAGCCGGCTGGCGGCTTTCTGTCGCCCCGGAGGGCTTTCTCGTTAGCGCCCCCTGCCGCTGCGGAGGACCCGGCCCGAGGCCTGCGCGGATCGTACCGCCACCTCCTCGCTCCGCCCAGTGAGTCGCGGCCTGGCTCGGGCCGGTGCGACTGCAGGGGCGCGTTGAAGCGGGCCGGGCCGGGCGCGGGGCGCGATGGCGGCGGCGAGCGGCTCGTCAGGGAGCGGGATGGCGCAGAAGACGTGGGAGTTGGCCAACAACATGCAGGAGGCGCAAAGCATCGACGAGATCTACAAGTACGACCGCAAGCAGCAGCAGGAGATCCTGGCGGCCAAGCCGTGGACCAAGGAGTGAGAGCGGGGCCGTGGGGCGGGCGGGCGGGCGGGCGGGCGCGCGGCGGGGCCGGGGGGTGAAGCGAGGCGAGGCGAGGCGAGGCCCTGAGCGCTTCCGCGGCCTCTGTCCCGCTATAGCCACCATTACTTCAAGTACTGCAAGATCTCGGCGCTGGCCCTGCTGAAGATGGTGATGCACGCCCGCTCTGGGGGCAACCTGGAGGTGATGGGGCTGATGCTGGGCAAGGTGGACGGAGAGACCATGATCATCATGGACAGCTTCGCTCTGCCGGTGGAGGGCACCGAGACCCGCGTAAACGCGCAGGCGGCCGCCTACGAGTACATGGCCGCCTACATCGAGAACGCCAAGCAGGTACGCAGTGGGGGGGGTATGGCATGACTCTTACCTTCTTGCCTTCTGAAGTCTGAAAGCGCGGTAAACTTCTCACTTACCGAAAGGTAGCAGAAATGTAACTGGTGAGTTGGGCAGAGAAGAAACTGATGAGCTTCAGTGAGGGCAAGTGTAGGGGCCTGCACCTGGGGAGGAATAACCACACACATCAGTACAGGTGAGGGGCTGACCTACTGGAGAGGAGCAGGTTCTGGAGAGGAGGGGCTGACCTGCTGGAGAGAGATCTAGGTGTCCTGGTGGACAGCAGGTTGGCCATGAGCCAGCAGCGTGCCCTTGTGGCCAAGAAGGCCAATGGGATCCTGGTGCATTAAAAAGAACATGACCAGCAGGTCAAGAAGGGTGATCTTCCCTCTCTGCCCCAGCGAGACCACATCTGGAGTATTCTGTCCGTTTCTAAGCTCTCCAGTTCAAGAAAGATAGGGAGCTTCTAGAGAGAGTCCTGCAGAGCACCACAAAGATATGAGGGTCCTGCAGCATCTCCTGCATGAGGAAAGGCTGAGAGCTGAACAGGGACTGTTCATCCTGGAGGAGGCTGAGGGATCTCATTACTGTTTGTAAATATCTAAAGTGTAGGAGTCAAGTGGATGCAGCCAGGCTCTTTTCAGAGGTATGCGGCAACAGAACAAGAAACAACAAAAAAAAATCTGCAGCATAGGAAGTTCCATACAAACATAAGGAAGGACTTTATCATAAGAGTGATGGTGCCCTGGAACAAGCTGCACGGAGGGGTTGTGGAATATCCTCTGAGGATATTCAGAACCTGCCTAGAGATGTTTTCCTGTGTGAGCCACCATAGGAAACCTGCTTTTGGCACAGGGATTGGGCTAGGTGGTTATCCCCAGAAGTCCCTTCCAATCCATACAACTATGTGATTCTGTGAAATATTGATCTGCACTGTGGCTGATGGAGAAGCCAGCATGGCACATGAGCACTTGCTGGCCTGCTGCTGCCAACACACAGCACTCTGACACTGCAAATAAGCACTGAAATCCCTCAAACTGTCCAAGCTCAAATAGTTTGAGGCCCAGTTTAACCTTTGATTTGCTGTTAATCCTTGAAGTATTTTAAATCAGCTGAAATTGTAGGGTCCTTACATAGTGTAGGTAAAGATACAGCTATTTGGGTTATTTTGGAGAGGTGTGCTTATAGTCACAGCTTTCCTTGGGTTTAATGAGGTTTAAATAAATTAGGCTGGATCATGACTTCAAAAGAGAGTAAATACAGACCAAAGGTAAATATGTTCTAAGGCCTGTGGTGGGTTTTTTTGAGGCTTTTTAAAAAATAATTTATCACACTTCTTTATGAGAAAATTCTAAAGTAGTTATTTAATGTAGTTAATTGTATCTGGATACTATTAAAGTAATGATTTTAATACTATTGTTGCTGAAAGTTGTAGAAAATGAAAGGGTGTTTTTGTCTGAAGATATGTTTGTAGATAGAAAAAATGTCTGAAGTATAGAGCATAGCATTGGTATTTACATATGCAGTTTAGTTCATTCGACTTTTAAAACAGCCCAGGTTTATATGGGAGTATTCATCACATGAAAATCAAGCAAAAATAATAACTCAGCTTTGCTGTTGCTCTGGCAGAGTGCATGCTGGCTGCTTTACTTCAGAGGTTGGCAAGCACTTTGTCCTGGAATACCTCTTCTTAATATTAGATTACATGTTGATAATATCCCTCTGCATAAGTGCTTTACAGAAGCTCATGTTGCAGTTACTCACTCCTCCACAGGCAGGATCCGATGTTAAAATGGTTAAAAGAATAAAGTCCTTTGTTTCACCAATTCAAAAATAAAGTAAATCTTCCGTTCAGTAGATACTGTGTTCTGTCTCTTAATAGTTTCCAGATTTAACCTTCCTGGCATGCTCAGTATTTGGCAAAACCAAGCAGCTAAATGCATTGAACACACTGCCAGGTAGGCTGTACTGAAATAGTTTCACTCAATATTGAGCAGCCAGTACACAATTCTTGCCCAGTTTCAATAAACTAGGTGCAGTGAGTGTTTATTCTCCTTGATGAACCACGATTTTTGATTTTGTTTGGGGTACTTGTAGAAATAGCTCAGAGTATTATTTGGAAACTTCTGTTAGGAGTTTCTTCGAGGCGAAAAATCCCCTAAAATAATCTTTTGGTTTTCAATGCATACTGTGTACTGTGGCAATGAATTCTGATACTTCTGGTCTCCAAAAACGTTCAAGTTTCTATTTCTTTAAACCTACCAATGATCTCACTGTATGCACTAAATAGTGTTCATTCTCTGCTTGCTTCCTATACATTATATGCATTTCTACATGCTGGCATCATCTCCACTCTAAAAAAAATCCCACGCTGAAGAGTCCTGGCTTACTTAATCTCGCCCTGTGGAGCCTCTTCTGTACTTCAGCTGTCACTGAAGTTGTTGTCACTAAGTTCTTGGAGTTATTTGTCTTGAGGTAGCGGCTCTGACAGCTGATACTACAGATCTTACGATTTCTGGAAGGTAGTTAAGCAAAATAAGGTGTATGTTGAATATTTAAAGTTAGCATACAGGCTGTATGTTCTTTTTATCCCCTTGCTGCGTTGTAGTGTGCTGGAAGGCCCAGTAGAGGGCTGCCCATGCTTTACAAATGAGGATCATAGCTCTGCATTTGTTTTCCTTCACTGCTGTTAGGTTGGTCGTCTAGAAAATGCAATTGGCTGGTACCACAGTCACCCTGGCTACGGCTGTTGGCTCTCTGGGATCGATGTCAGCACTCAGATGCTTAATCAGCAATTTCAAGAACCCTTTGTAGCAGTGGTGGTAAGTTCTGTCTGATAGCTCATAAACTGCATAGCAAATTATGTTGAGAGGGGAGTCACTTCTAGATTTTTGTCCATTAGCAGTCTAGTAATGTGTAGTTTGCAGGATGGAAGTGTTAGATCTAAATCTTAAATTGTTATTACTGCTTTTGCATTGCTGGCCACATGCTGGTCAAACTGGTAGTCTTGTTCATTGAGGCAATTTTTGCTTCATTGTTCCAGGGGATGTAGTGCTGTACAAACCTATATGCTGCTCTTAGTTTGAAGTTGGTACTTCTGCAAAAAAATGCATTAGCAATCCATATTTAACCTCTTGCAATGTAAGAAAAATTTGTTCTCTGTGTTGCTTGTTCTGAAAAGTGAATAGATTATGTTCACACAGTTCTGTTGCTTTGAATCTAAAATGCCTTTTAGCTGAAATAAGTGGCATGGTCAAAAGTAGAAAGTGTAGGAAGTCTTTGAAGAAAAAATCTGAAGAAACTGGGCCCCTTCAGGCTGCAGATCACATTTTAAATCAAAATAAAACTTACTTTAAGTACAACTTGTGCAACTATTGCTGCTGAAGGAAATAAAGGATAAAAGACTGAAATTAGTCAGGAAGAAGGAATATAGGTAATGCTAGAATTCCATTAGACAAGGGTAAATCACCCTAAGAAGAAGTATTTCTACCATATGAGTTTCCCCATGTTATGACAATTTTAGGGATTCAGAACATTTCCTTTGGGACTTCCTTCTGTTTTCATTTAATCCTTTTTCTTTTTTTTTTCTTTAAAAATGAGGCAGAACATCAGTAATTTTGTTCTCAAGGAGATTCCTTTGCAATTCTTCTGTCTCTTCCACCAAAGTACAGCAGATCACAAGATCTTTCTTAGCTCTAGTAAGATTGTGATGTGCTCTAAGATTAAAATGTGGATTTTTATTCTGGCTTGTTGCTTGCTCTAAGTGCAATTTCTTTTCAAGTATTTGGGAAAATGGTGAAATGGGTTTGAAAAATGGTCCTTAAAAAGCCCATGGATGTCAACTGAAAAAATAGTGCTTATGACTAAACAAATAGAATTTGCACTAATTATGTTTCTGAAATATAATTGCTATTAACTCTAATAATTCATTAAATGTTACATAAGAAGCATTACATTATTTTTTACAGATTGATCCAACAAGAACAATATCTGCAGGAAAAGTAAATCTTGGTGCATTTAGGACATATCCTAAGGTAAATACTTAAAATTACTTGCAGTGTGATCAATAACCTCTCTTTAATTGATTGGTTCTAAAGATTAGTGCAGTTTGATCATCTGACAGATAAATCTGGTGCACTGTATCACTGTGCATTCATAATGACTTGATTCTATACTGGTTATTGTGTGAATATTGACAATGTTTAGAAAAGTTGAGTTCTAATATGTTTTTCAATAGATTTTTGTCAGTCTTAAATCAAATAGACTCTCTAGATAAAGGAGCTTTCCTGTCATTCATTAATGTATTTATGTTAATTTTTTTCTATTATTTCTTTAGACCTAACATACTTGCGAAATCTGATCTCATACGTTGTAATCTGCTTTTCATTTTAGAAAAAACATTTGAAACTTTCTGTAGTTACCTCTTGTAGATAAACACTATGAACCTATTAAAAAAAAAAAACAAACCACCACACGAAAGAGGTGAATTAGCATGGAAAGGTTAGGCTAAAAACTACGAAATCACCAAAATATTGAAGATCTGGATCTCCACATGCAGTCTTACGGTTAGACTTCTGACACATGTAGTTGTTATTTTATTTCAATCTAATAAAGCTAAAGTATAATTGGAAGTTTAATTTCCAGTTATCATTGACATGTCAAGAACATTCATCTGTCATTCAGTAAACCTGTAATAACTGTAATTGGCAAGAATGTTTATGAGACATTCCAGTTTGCATTCAACATTATTTTAGAGTTGAAAAATATACAGCAGCTCGACTTTGCACAATTTGTGTTTCAGAAGAATATTCACCTCTGTTGGCAAAACCACTTCATGAATGCCATATTTTGAGCAGAGAGTAGAATCCTGCACCTGGGAACCAAATCCTCTGTAGAAAATGCACATGAGATGGGTATTTTTAGGGAGTCCTTGGATTGTTTTGCAAGCCAGTCAGTAGCTGTGAGGGGCAGCAGCTTAGCTAAATAGGTAACTGAAGTTTTATCTATCTCTAGGGCATATGCAGGGCAAGTATGTTTCCTCCCACTTCTCTTACCTTCTGTCTTCCCTCCAAAAAGGACCAAAATCACTTCCCAGAACAGGAAAAGAAGTCTTCCATTAGAAGCTCTTTACTACTTTGATCAAAAGAAGAAGAAAAAGATCAAATCATAACTTGCCACCCTGTTCACTTCCAACGCTTTTAGTAAAGCGAAATGTAAACCTGAGATGTAAGAAAATTCCAAATTTCAGGCTAGTGGGGAAAATGTCATCTTCCTTAGGGAAGTGTCTTTCTTTGCATAAATCAGAATTTTTGTGACGTGCTTTTCAAGAGCTTAGTCATTCTTTAGAAGTCCCAGATGTACTGTGTCATGTTTGCCCTTTCTTTGTTTAATTGTAGGGGTACAAACCTCCGGATGAAGGTCCCTCTGAATACCAAACTATTCCACTTAATAAAATAGAAGACTTTGGTGTTCATTGTAAACAGTAAGTAACATAAAAATTACCAACTGCAGCACGAATTCTCAGTTTTTGTATTTAGCCTAGTGATTCACCAAAAACTGCATTTCTTGGTATGTTTCAAATTGTGACATTATTTGCTGCATTAACCACTGTTGATTTTGTGGAAAAGTGTATCATTTATCAGAAGATCTTCTACAGGGGAACTGTTTTAAAGATGAAGTTTCTTTTAACCTAGTTGAAAGAGCTAGCAGATGGTTTACTTATAAGGAATGGTGCTTTCTTAGGGCAAGGAGCACAGAGTCAGATGTAGATTTAGCAGCAGGGCTGCTCTTCTGAGTAACAGCAACTGTAGTGCATACCTTTATCCTGTGTCACTGTTAACGTGGCTGCAGGTTTTCAATCATATTGAGTTGTTTCTCTCTTTGGTGAAGTGGAGCTGTTTCAAGGGATAACATCAGTAACAGGAAGAATTACTGCTTTTTCTCTCCCACTAGTATAGTTTCCATGAATTTTAAAGGCAGTTTAAAGATAGTTCTCCTATCTCCCAGTCAAGTGTTCCTTGCTTCATACATACATGTACTTACTTGGAAAAGCATTTGTTTTGCCAACTCAGTCCCCTGATCAGATCCAATTTGTTCTTGCTGGTTAAGCTAAGGTGGAGTGGAAGGTAGAGGCAGATGGTGGAGTTGCAGTATTGGGTTGGAAGGAATGTTAAAGACCACCCAGTTCCAACACCCTGCCATAGGCAGAATTGCCACCCATTAGATCAGGCTGCTCAGGGCCCCATCCAGCCTGGCCTTGAATGCCTCCGGGGATCAGCGAGAGAAAGATGGGATTGCTTCTTCCATTCTGGTTTCGATTCCATCTTTAAATGTTTGACAAGCCCTACAGTTTAAGGAACTGTGCACAGAAAGCTTCTGAGATCTCATTGATGCCATGTACGCTCATGGATATGGTGTAGGCCATTGCCTCTTTTTTTCCAGGGTTTTGGTGCATGGATATCTATTAGTGCATTTATAGCTGCATGCAGAGTCAGAGCCTTGAGGGATGAAGAAATTAATACAACTGAGAATTGATTTTCCTGTACAAACTGAGAAAAATCCAGAACAGTAACTACACAGAAATCTTTGTAGAACTGTAATGATTCTGTTGTTGCAGAATAGTCCTTGTATGGGCACTGCCCATAAACCAACGTATTGACGTGTGAGAGGAAGCTGTGTTTTATTGTTCTTTATTTGAAGTGGTCAGTTTGGGAGAATTCATTTGCTTATTTGGGGGGTTTTGTTGTGGAGTTTACTGTTGTTTTGGGTTTTTTTTTTTGTGTGTTTTGGTTTTTTTTTAAGTTGGCAGTGCTAACATTTACCATCATAATCTCCATCTCAGGAAGCTGGCTTATTTTACAGGCTACTTCTTTTCATCCAAAGTAAATATTTTCCAGTCTTCCCTAGAAAGAAACAGCAGTCACAGAAAAAGATGGAATTAAAACTGGAATTCTGGCACATTATTGAACTACTGATTACAACAGATCAGAGTGATGCTTCCTCTCAATAGTATGGGTAGTTGCACTACAGATTTAAAATGTAGCCAACTTGAATGATAATCCTCACTGTTTGGGAGTCTAGTCACTACTAATTGTTTCATAGTAACAGTAACTTTCCATAGAAATTAAGCACTAATAGTGCTGAAGAATTTACTGATCAAAATAAAATGTAGCATAACTTCAGTGTTGCTGTAATTCATCTACACATAGCTCAGGTTTCTGTCTACTTTGTCATCTCTTATTAATTGCATAGTACCAGTAAAGTTTGACTTTAAAAACAAGTATGGTATAACAAAATTATTTGTCCATTAGTAACATTTACTGCTATCAAATGTTCCTAATTGAATTTGATGCAAGATATGCAAAATTAGTGATTTATTATTAAAAAATTACAATATTGAGGAGGCATAGAATCAGCAAGGTTGGAAGAGACCTCCAAGATCATCTAGTCCAACCATCCACCTACCACCAATAGTTCCCACTAAACGGTGTCCCTCAGTACAACATCCTCACATTTTTATTGAACACCTCCAAGGTCAGTGGATTCACCACCTCCCTGGACAGCTCGATCCAGTGATCTGGCCACTTTCTCAGAGCAGAAATATTTCTTGATGTCCAACATGAATCTCCCCTGGCACTACTTGAGGCCATTCCCTTTAGTCCTATCACTACTTATATGGGAGAAGAGGCCTACCCCCATCTCACCTCAGTTTCCCTTCAGGTAGTTGTAGAGAATGATAAGGTCTCCCTTGAGCCATGTCGTCTCCAGACTAAACAATCCCAGTTCCTCCAGCCACTCCTCATAAGGCTTGTGCTGCAGACCCCTTACCGGTTTTGTTGCCTCTCTCTGGACACGTTCCAGGGCCTCAGTGTCTTTCTTGTAGTGTTGAGTACAGAGGGATGATCTCTTCCCTGCTTCTGCTGGCAACACTATTTCTGGTACAACCTAGGATGCCATTGGTCTTCTTGGCCACCTGGGCACACTGCTGGCTCATGTTCAGCTAAGCATTGACCAATACCCCCAGGTCCATTTGCTCTACAAAGTCTTCCAGCCATTCCGCCCAAGCCTGTAGCATTGCTTGGGGTTGTTATGGCCAAAGTGCAGGACCCAGCATTTGGTCTTACTGAACCTCATCCCATTGGCTTCAGCCTAGCTATCCAGCATGTCCAGATCCCTCTGTAGGGCCCAGGCAGATCGACACTTCCAGCCAGCTTTGTTATCTGCAGACTTACTGAGGGTGCTCAGTGTTCTCATCCAGGTCATCGGTAAAGATACTGAAGAGGACAGGCCCCACTACTGACCCCCGGGTAACAGCACTCATGACTGCTCGCCAGCTGGATTTAGCTCCATTCACCGCCACTCTCTGGGCCTGGCCTTCCAGACAGTTCTTTACCCAGCAGAGTGTATCTAAGCCATGGGCTGCCACCTTCTACAGGAGGATACTGTAGGAAACAGTGTAGAAGGCTTTGCTGAAGTCTAGCTAGACTACAGCAGCATTTCCCTCAACCAAAAGGCAGATCACTCAATCATAGAAGGAGATGAGGTTGGTCAAGTTGGACCCACACTTCATGAACCCATGCAGGCTAGGTCTGATCCCCCATGATGTATGATCTCCCTCAAGATCATCTGCTCCATAACCTTTCCCAGTATGGATGTCAGGCCTGTAGTTCCCTGGATCCTCCTTATTGTACAGTGCGTCATTGCATTGCTTTTACAAAATTAACAAAAACACTTGCAGTCTCTTAAATAAAACAGCAGTGTGTATAGGGGTTGTGTAAACCTATATTAAGGCTATATATGAAATAATTACAAAACATCTTGTAGAGTTAGAGTTGGAAGTGGGAGTAACTTTTTTTATTGTTCAATACCTTGAATTTCTGAAGGTACTTGTCACTAGTAAGGACTTTTTCAGATGGATATCATTTGGGTGTTAGAGCCAAACAAGATGTATTTATATGGAATTTTATTGTGTGCACGTTTGTTTTTAAAGGTATTACGCATTAGAAGTATCTTACTTTAAATCATCTTTGGATCGTAAATTGCTTGAGCTTTTGTGGAACAAGTACTGGGTGAACACTCTCAGCTCTTCTAGTTTGCTTACTGTAAGTACCATAATATGCTATTATGTGCATATGTCTGTCTTAAACATCTTTTACCCATGTATCCCTTTACAGCCCTGCAATCAATAGGATGTCTTAAGGTAATGCATTGAATAAGTAACCATTTCTACTGCTGTTTTTATCTGTAAATACCTAACAGGTGGAACTGTTAAAATGAGGTTGCAAGATACACGGAAAGTAGGCCTTCAGGGGGACAGCAGCAACAGCATCAAAAGCTTCCTTCTGCAGAAGCCAGTTTGAAATCTTCTCTCTTAGCCAAAATGAGAAGTTTTACTTGCACTTTCTTGGTTTCATTACTTAGGAGTGGCTGGAAAATTATAAGAGTACCATTTCAGTTTTTAAGTAAGTTTGAGTGTTTCTCAGATGCAGAGACACTGTTTTGTCAGCCACCACTCACGTAGCAGTTGTGTTCTATGGTACATAAATTGCAGATAGAGGTTAAAATGTGCAGTACTACAGACTCTTCTAGATGTTGTTCTTTTATTTTTCTGTATAAATGTTTGAGTTTATAGCTTAGAACTCAGAAAGGTAATTACTTGCTTTCTCCTAAGAATGCTGACTACACCACTGGCCAAGTCTTTGATTTGTCTGAAAAACTAGAGCAGTCAGAAGCTCAGCTTGGACGGGGCAGTTTTATGCTGGGTTTAGAGACTCACGATAAGAAATCAGAGGACAAACTTGCTAAAGCAACAAGAGACAGGTAAGACAATGCATGGATGTGTTCTTCCCTGAAAAAAGTGTTAAACTTAATTATCGAGTCCTTTGTAGTAACCAACCAATAAAATCATATCCTGGAAAGCCATGGATAGGAATGAGAGGCTCCAGATATGACCAGTTATTTTTGAAAGTTTAAGAAACACTTGTGTAATACTTCCATTTAAAAATTAAGAACTCCTGAGGTTGGGATAAGGTGGAGAAGGGTGAGAACCTTCAAGCACTGATAAAAGGTGGTAGCCCTCTTCCCCCAGGATTCTGGGGGATTTTGTTGTTGTTGATCAGAAGACCACAGAGCTCATTTTCTATTGTTAACATAAGATGCCCTAAATTGCTAAACAAGTTCCCTGGAACTGGTCTTTGTGTGTCTAGATCCCATCAGTTTGCATTCAGAGCTATTGGCAACAATGGCTGAACTGGGGTGTGTGACTTTTCCTTCCTGGACAGTTGTGGAGATTGATGGGGTTATGGGCACCCTGAACTTCCAAAACAGCTGAATATCTTTAAATAAAATGACAGTGCAGTTTGGTCTTTAGCCAACGTTGAATTTATGCTTGTTTTTCAGCTGCAAGACCACCATAGAAGCTATACATGGATTGATGTCTCAGGTTATTAAGGATAAACTTTTTAATCAAATTAATATAGCTTGAAGTGCATCGCTAGCTGATACGAATCTCCAAAGCAGAAAAAGTTATGGTTTCTTTCACTTGGACTTGTTCAACTTGGGAAAAGGATCTGAAGTGGAAAATCATTCATTTAAATTGTAGTACTTTAATATTTCCCACCTGTCCGACCGGATTTAAAGAATAAAACATTCTGAAATGTAGTGTAACTTTTTGTTCTTCTCCATAAAACACAACCAGTTTTGAGAACTGCTCCAAAAGGAAAATAAATGTGACTCACTGGATCTTGGTCCGAAGTATTTATCTCAAGTATCTAATTGTAATAAAACAGTTTTAAAAATGAACAAATGTTTTGGGGGTTGAATTTTTTGGCAAACATTTATGACCTGTTTTTCTTACTGTTCCAAAGAAGTGTTGTGTCCACTTAGACTGGATAGGTGATCTATGCAATATATGAAGTTGGGATCTTAGATTTTGTTTCTGTGTTTAACATTTTAATGCCATTTGTTTATCTTTTAACAAGTCATTAAATGTAATGGCACTATTACTGGTTTAGTTTTATTGCTCCTGCCAGAAGTGGTTTCTTCTCACTCCGATGGCAATATTCTGCTCCTAGCTTCACAGTTAAGATGAACCTTTTTCATTCCTAGGTAGTCAAGTTACAGACAGTGAAACTGTGAAACTAACATGAGGCTCACACAGTGTGACTTTTCTCCTGCTTGTCTCCTATTGCTTGACATGGTCACTTGTTGGCTGCAAAGGAACCTAATGAAAAAAAAACCCAGTATCTCTGAAATATGAGTTAGCCTCGTTTAGGGCCACAGATACTGAAATGCATTAATCATCGTTGTTGCCTTATAACATGGTGCTGCTGCACAGCTGATGTAAGTTTGTTTTGGAGGCTTTCATACTGCATTTCAATAAGTCAAGATGTTTGGATTTCTTTTAAGTTTTTATCCTTAATCCTGAGTTTCCTGGGTTTTTTGGAATGTTTTCTTTTGGGATAATTTATAACATGCTTTGTACAATATGCCATTATGCTTTATACCTTAAGTAACTAATATTCCTTTTCAACCTTAACTGTGCCTTGATGTGGGTTTTGTTTTTGTTTTGGTCTGGAAATTGTAATAGCTATTACTCATTTGGGACTTTTCATTCCAATGGATTCCAGTGTGTTTGAAGCTAAGATGCAATTATACAATGGGAACATCATTCAGCAAGGAAACACAGATACCCTGAAGCAGAAATTCATCAAGAGTTTTAAAGCAGCAGCATCCAGCAGTTCAGGAAGAATGCTTTAAATTTGAGCTAGTCAGGATTAGATGGGAGGACAATTTTGTTTCTTCCAGCATGGCAGTGGTGGTGGGAGGCAGGAGAAAAATGTGTTATTTCAGTATTTGGAGCTGTTCATTTTCCTGAAAATGGCAAGAGCGTGCATGGAACAAAAGCAAATGAAACTGTTAACCTTATGTTCCCCTATACACAGCACTGGTGAGGCCGCACCTCGAGTACTGTGTCCAGTTTTGGGCCCCTCACTGCAAGAAAGACATTGAGGCCATGGAACGTGTTCAAAGGAGGGCAACAAAGCTGGTGAGGGGTCTGGAACACAGGCCTTACGAGGAGAGGCTGAAGGAGCTGGGAATGTTCAGCCTGGAGAAGAGGAGGCTCAGGGGAGACCTCATTGCTCTCTGTAACTTCCTGAAGGGAGGTTGTATGAGCTGGGGGTCGGCCTCTTCTC